>NC_057719.1:70153727-70274335 GCF_004010195.1 Chiloscyllium plagiosum
ACGGATAGGAAAAATAGGCAAAGTCTTTTCCCTGGGGTCGGGGAGTCCAGAACTAGAGGGCATAGATTTAGGGAGAGAGGGGAAAGATATAAAAGAGACCTCAGGGGCAACTTTTTCACGCAGAGGGTGGTACATGTATGGAATGAGCTCCAGAGGATGTGGTGGAGGCTGGTACAATTGCAACATTTAAGAGGCATTTGGATGGGTATATGAATAGTAAGGGTTTGGAGGGATATGGGCCGGGTGCTGGCAGGTGGGACTAGATTGGGTTGGGATATCTGGTCGGCATGGACGGGCTGGACTGAAGGGTCTGTTTCCATGCTGTACATCTCTATGTGTTGACATAATAATTAGATGGAAGGAAGTCTGTAAGTTTTTTTTTTTAAATCACTGTGCTTTACTTCCTTGGTTACTGTTTATTCTTATAAGGAGGCCTGGAGAAACTCAGCAGGTCCTGCAGTATCTGTGAAAAGAGGAACAGTATTAACATTGAGCCCAGAATGCCTCTTCTTTAGAAATAAAAGATATTAATCAGGAAACTCACTCACAGTCCAAAAACGTGCAGGCTAGGTGAATTGGCCATGCTAAATTGCCCGTAGTCTTAATTGTAGGGGAATGGGTCTGGGTGGGTTACTCTTCGGAGGATCGGTGTGGATTTGTTGGGCCGAAGGGCCTGTTTCCACACTGTAAGTAATCTAAAAAAAAACTCCAAACTAACATTCAACTCCAATTCTTCTGTAAAGACTCAATAATATATTTTAATGCTTTAATAGAAACACCTTTCACTATCTCACGGTGCATCAAAATGCTTTCATAATCAAATAGCACTATCAACTGTGCTAATAAGCAGCACCTGCTTAGCAATAACCTGCTAATGAACTTGAAAGACCCTATACAGACAACAAGCAAAAGTGAATGTCATTTACAAAATACCATGCAAGAACTGTAACAAACATTACATTGGACAAACAGGCAGAAAACTAGCCACCAGGATATATGAATATCAACTAACCACAAAAAGACATGACCCACTCTCACTGGTATCTTTACATACAGATGAGAAAGGACACCACTTTGACTGGGACAATTCATCTATCCTAGGACAGACACAGGAATTCCTAGAAGCATGGCATTCCAACTGGAACTCTATCAACAAACACACTGACTTGGATTCCATTTACCACCCCTGAGAAAAAGAACAGGAAATGACATCACCACAAGAAGTGACATCACTAACCCAAGGAAACCTAAACACGTAAATAAAAAGCCAACCACAGCACTAGTGCTTCACCTGAGGCTCACTGATGATGTTACCTAACATGGTGATGAAACATCTGAAAATGAACCTTCCAGCTCAGCGAGCAAACTTTTATTCACAATCTCAACCTGAGCTACAAATCTTCTCAGAACTCACTAACCTGTTCAGCGATGCCCAGTTTGGGTTCTGCCAGGCCACTCAGCTCCTGATCTCATTACAGCCTTGGTTCAAACATGGAAAAAGGGGTTGAATTCCAGAGCTGAGGAGAGAGTGACAGCCCTTGATACCAAGGTCACATTTGACAGAGTGTGGCAGCGAGGAGCCTGAGCAAAACTGGACTCAACAGGTATCGGGGCAAACTCTCTGCTGGAGTCATACCTGGCACACAGGGAGTTGGTTGTGTTTGTTGGAGGTCAGTCACCTCAGCTCCAGGACATCTGTACACAAGTTCCTCAGGGTTGTGTCCTGGAGCCAACCATTTTCAACGGCTTCATCAATGGTCAGAAGTGGGGCTGTTTGCCAATGACAGCCATAATGTTCAACACAATTTGTGACTCCCCAAATACTGAAGCAGTCCATGCTCAAATGCATCAAAATCTGGACAATATTCAGGCTTGGGCTGACAAGTGGCAAGTAACATTCACACCACATAAGTGCCAGGCAATTACCATCTCCAACAGGAGAAAACCAATTACCACCCCTAGATATTCAGTGGTGTTGCTATCACTGAATTCCTCTCTAACAACATCCTTGGGGTTACCATTGACCAAAAAAACTAAATTGGATTTGCCACATAAACACAGTGGCTACGAGAGCAGGTCAGAGGGTAAGGATAACTCACCTCCTTATTCCCAAAGTCTGTCTACCATTTACAAGGCACGCAAATCAGGGGTGTGATGGAATACTCCCCACTTTCCTGCATACGTGCAGCTCCAATAACACTCAAGAAGCTTGACAACATCTAAGACAAAGCAGCCAACTTGATTGGCACTACATCCATAAGCGTCCACTCCCTCCACGACTGACACTCCGTAGCAGCAGTGTGTACTATCTACAAGATGCACTGCAGAAATTCATCAAAGATCCTCAGACAGCACTTTCCAAACCCACCTAGAAGGACAATGGCAGCAGATATATGGGAACACCACCACCTGTGAGTTCCCCTCCAAGACATTCACCATCCCGATATGGAAAATACTGCTATTCCTTCACTGTTGCTGGGTCAAAATTCTGGAATTTCCTTCCTATGAACCTTGAGGGTCGAACTACAACATGTGGACTACAGAGATTCAAGAAGGCAGCTCAGCATCACCTTCGCAAGGGCAATTAGTGACGAGCAATAAATGCTGGCCAGCCAGGAATGTCCACATCCAATGAGTGAATAAAACAAAATAAGTACTTTCGTTGTCACTGCTATGCAGAGTGTGACAGACAATTTGAACGTAACAGACTCCAACAAATAGTCTTTTACTGACTTTAATTGAGAGATAAATATTGCCTGGACACCAGAGATAGTTCTGGAGCACTTCCTTGAATAGGAAAAGCATTTTTAAACATATATCTACCTGACTAAAGTAAATGGGATTGTGGCTTAACATCTCAAAAGATGGAATCTCCGACAGTGCAATATTCCCTTGGCACTGCATGGAAAATCATGTGGAATTTTATACTCAAATCTTTGAACTAGGATATAATCTGTAACCTTCAGACTCAGAAGTAAGAGTTCTTGCATCAGAACCACCAATCTGATGGTAGCATTTATAATGTTGTGAAGAAAAAGCTAGAGTTTGAAAAAGTAAAATACAGCTGCAGCAATTACTATACGCAGAAAATTACTTTAGCAGTTTGTGGGAAATAAAATTATTTTTGCAACTCTCTATTGCATAAATGCACATTACTCAATTTCATAAAAACAAATTTCAGATTCTTAACTTTTAAAACACACCAGGAACTGTCTGGATTGACTGCTGTACATATAATTTTATAAACTGAATATCAGGCCTTTCATAAGAAAAAAGTATACAAGAATATTCCGGAAAGATATTTCAGAAACAGTGTAAAATGCAGGGCATGATTGATACTATCATGTCTTTATGATTGTGAACCTTAACAAGGAATTCATAAACTGGTTTACCTCTTGTTCTGCCACTCTGACAGTCAATGTAAAATTCACAACGTTGAATCTACTTTTTGTGAGAACAACTTGTGCACATATTAGAGAAGTAATTAATATTGCAATAAATTGTTGGGCACAGCTGGCCTATAACTACATGGTTCAGCTAAAGCATGCCTTGCATATGATTACTAATGGCATTTGCTGTGGTAATGGATATCATTGTGAATGAAACTCTCCACTCTGATTCACAAATA
This sequence comes from Chiloscyllium plagiosum, assembly GCF_004010195.1. Taxonomy (NCBI): domain Eukaryota; kingdom Metazoa; phylum Chordata; class Chondrichthyes; order Orectolobiformes; family Hemiscylliidae; genus Chiloscyllium; species Chiloscyllium plagiosum. The sequence continues at coordinate 70,157,356 of NC_057719.1, forward strand.
TAGTATTGAACCGAGTCCTGCAACAGAAGAGTTCATCTAGTTATAAATAAAAATACCTTTCCACTGAGTTTTGTGCCATCTATCCAAAACTTCATGTTAAATGATCAGAACCTTTAATCCAGTTTACATTAACCAGCAGAGAAGTTCCTGGAATAAGTCCTAACATTTTTTGTTACTCAAAACAAACATACTTTTCACTGAAATAGAACAGGTCTCCTGGGAATGTCAGTGACTTCGAGCAAGACTGTAAAAGGAAAGCCACATTTCCCATGGCATTTATCCAGATTTTTCTCTAACAATTGGACACAGTTTAGTACTCAATATTTATTATTTTAAGTTGGCTGAATTGGAAGTCTTACAAAAGGGAAGATAAAAAGAGAATTGATCAAATAAGAGACAGTGAAAGATAGCTGAGAAAGAGCACGTGCACACACAGAACAGTGGAAGGGAAGAACGATTTCGGGAGAATTAGAATAAATAGCTAGTACTTGAAAATTAGAAATTGAAAATGTAAAAAGTCACATTAGCCCATCCAACTAATCAATAATAAAAAACAGAAATTGCTAAAAATGCTCAGCAACTCTTACAGCACTTGTGGAGAAAACAGTTAACATTTCAGGTTGCTGGTGTTTCAAAGGAGTTTGGACAAAAGCAAGCAGATGGCCTTCACGATCGGCCTCGCAGGGACCACCTAGTACAGACTCTCAAAATAGAGGCAACCATACCCATCACACCACTGTGTATTCTCGGGGGTTTATTTTGCTTGCGTACAGTTTTTTACTTTTGGATCACAGAGTGCAAATATTTACATAAATCCAGATGTGTGATAGTTTCCATTCTTTAATGGTAAAAAAATAAAGTGAATGGTAGCAACATTTTATATGAAAGGAGGCAACAAGACCGCTGGACAGATATGAGTCTTTCATTGACAGAATACATCCATTTCAATGAGACTGCTCTGAGAACAGCTCAGAAACTGAGCTGTGGAACTTTCCAGCCTCCTGGATTAGAAGCCCTGAGAAGAAACACACCTTAATAAGGCTATCCTTGCCATTTTCTTTCTAATTAAACACAGGAATCATCTCTGGCTGAGTTAATATCAATTGTCCATCCCCAGTCATCAAGAGGGTAGAATTTATTTTAAGAATCCCTATAGTGTGGAAACAGGCCCTTCGGCCCAAAATATCCTCACCGACCCTGTGAAGAGTATCCCACCCAAATCCAATCCCCTATTACTCTATATTTATCCCTAATTAACATACCCCTTAAACACTATGGGCAATTTAGCATGGCCAATTCACCTAACCTGCACATCTTCGGATTGTGGGAGGAAACCGGAGCACCTGGAGGAAACCCATGCAGACACATGAAGAATGTACAAACTCCACACAGTCGTCCAAGGCTAGAATCGAACCTGGGTCCCTAGTGCTGTCAGGCAGCAGTGCTAACCACTGAGCCAGTGTGCTAAAGTTAAGGTTCAACAACACGTTGAGTGGATTTGGAGTCAGACGTCAGAGAGGCCAGGGAGGATTTCTTTCCCTAAAGTGGATTATGTTTTCACAACAACTGACAGTAATTAATTGGTCACCATTAGTTAGGAGTTTATTCTAGTTTTTTTATTGTATTCAAATTTCACCATCTGTCATTACCACAATGTCACAACCTTCCATTGAGGAAATATGAATGAGACCTTCAAGTGCTGCCCAGCCACCCCTGTGATGCACTGCAGGCCCTAACTCAAAAGGTTCAGGTACTGGAACTCTGTAAGCCCGATTAATTGCATTTTTGGTTACAGTGCTTTTGTGATCACCTGAAGGGACATAACGTCTCTTGTTCCCTAAAATGTATCCATAGTGCTAGGGTACACAGGGAGGAATGAAGTGCTTCAGCAGCCTGGACAGTACGGGAAGAAGGAGTCACACAGCTGTCAGACAGGAAGTGCATACAGCCAGCAAACTCTTATGGTCACTGACCATCTGAATGACAAATGAATGGAAGCCCTTCTTATTGATGGATCTCTCTGGCCACACACTTGGTGGTCAATTAGATGCAATCACTATTATCTTGTGCCTGAGAAGATCCAGTTATGAAGCCAAAATCCACATCCCTTGTGTCAATGAGGCCACAACTGTCTGAATGGAACATACCATTAAAACTCTCACAAATAGGGATCAGCAACCTGTAGGATGCAGTGGGATGCTACTACTTGCGAGAGACAGCCAGAACCCACAGCTATATATTGAAAACAGCCAGAAGTGAATTAGTTCAAGTCCACATTGACTTGAACAGTTACTGACAGGACGTAACAAACAGTGCTCAATGAGGGCACAAATCTGCTTACCACCTACCTATGAGCGCAATCTCCTGGGATACCAATTCTCTGAAATGCCCATGAGCCTCTTCAGCAGCACCTCTATATAGAGGATATAGCCTTCTATGCCCTCTTAGGCTTCACTTCTCTCCTAAAACTGAGGGTTCTGCTTCTCCTCCTGAGAATGCTGGCCCTCAATATTCAGTCCAACATCTAAGAATTTAAGTACCATGATCAGCTGTTGCTTTGCTTGTGCTCCTCTGCACTCTATTTCTGAAGCCCAGCAATTCGGTCCCCACTGGTTTTATGGCCTGACGCTGCCTGGAGGGTCACATCCCCTCCTATTGTCCTGGCACACATGAACCACTGGCTCTGTAATTTATGAAAACTCAATGGTAACAGTGCATTTATGACCGAGTGTCCCTCTCAGCCATGTTCCTTTCTATGGGTTCTCCTAACTTGATGGAGTGGCCATGACTGACTCTGATTCGTGGCTGCTTTTGTGAACTTGTAATACATGCTGGAAGAGGCACAACTTATACGGGCCAACAAAAACTCCAAACTAGTTCATAAAGAGCCAACAAGCTCATTAACAAGACAAATTGGCCACTTTTACAAATCCAGCAGGTTTCCAGTTTGAGCCTTCTTGCTTCCTGACTGGAAACCACCCATAGCAAGCATGGAGGCAGACCATCCTACAGTGCTATCTCTCCTCCTATTGGGTTCTAAAAATTTGATCCAACACTACTCCTCACTAATACAGGAAGTATCAGTCTGGATTGTGCACTCAAATATGGACTGCAGATTGAACCCAAAAGCAGCCTAACTTCGAAAAGTGAAAGTGCTACACACTAAGCCACAGCTGACACTGAGGATGTGCTTCCAGGTTACCGAATTAGTGAGATGAATGCTGAACCTTGGAGGCAGCGCAATGTTGCTTCTGACGTTGACATCATGAAGGGGTTGCACGTCACATTTCCTATCACTCCAGCACAGAATAATTCAATGTCACTGTGAAAGGCAAAACTGAAATGTGAAAGGACCGGTGGGTGAAACTTAGACTTTGCTTTCATCTTGGATTTCATGTCTCTGTAAGTAGTGGGGCACAGATGGGATCATTTGTCGAGTGACGTTCCATCTCTAACACTTCAACAACATGCAAGTAGCCCTCTTTATAGCTTTTTTACACTCTGCAACCATTTTAAGGCTAAGTGATTCCCCAATTCAAAGTGAAACCTGATTAACGTGTGCCACTTGGGTTCTTTTAACACTATGAACTACAAAGCCATTTCCTTGACCTGTTCATGAAGTGTCCACTGTGCTCAGTGTAGGCTGCCAAGCTAGAAATGGAAACCCTCCAAATGGAAAAAAAATCTGGCTTGGTTCTGGCAAGTTGCCTTTGGATACCTGCTTAGGGAAGGAGGGTTCCAGCTCCATTTAAATGAGGTACAGCTGTTAAAATGGACTGTCCCTCCTTTTACAAATCTCAGGTGACCTATCCATTGACTACAGCAGTACGCCATTCAGAAGTTTAAATTTCCTGTCTGATTCAGAGACATTATTATCAGAATGTTACGTTGAAAATTGGAGATTTGAATTTCTTCAGTGCCTTTCATGACCAAAGCATTTTATAGCCAATGAAGTGCCTTCAAAGTGCAGTCACTATTTGTAATATTGGCAGCCAATTTGCACACAGCACCATAAGCAAGATAATGGTTGGATAACCTGCTTTTAGTGAGTGACTAATGGAGAAATATCAGCCATGACACAGGATAAGTCCCCTATTCTTTTTTGAACTAATGTCACATGACCTTTTACATCCTAACGTGGTTTCATTTAAGCATCTCATCTGAAAGAAGACACCTCTGACAATGCAGTACTGCAATGGATTGTCAGTCTAGGCTGTTCTATTCTGGCCTTGAATGGGACTTGAACTCACAACTTTCGCACACAGAGGTGAATGTACTACTAATTGAGCCATGCTATTTCATTAAAGAGCAGTAAAAAAGCAAGTGAATGGTATCATTAAAGCATACCAAACATAAAAAATTGCAACTGGTTCAAATATCACTGAGCATAAATGGATTATATTTCTGGTTCAATACTGTAACTACTTTCTCATTTAATTTTTGTTACTGACTTCTTGATAAGGTAATGATGTTCTGGAAGGATAATAAAACATTGCAAGCAGATAAAATACAGAATAACCTGGAGGAAGATCTGAGCACTCAGATTAAAGCTATGCTTCAGAACCAAGCCAACATAAACAAATTCAGTCACAATCTGACATCATTGCCAGATCTTTCCAAGGACAACTGGCAAAGTGTTAGAAACCTTCCTTATGGAATAAGCTGCGGGAGCTGAGCTAATCAGTTGTGTCCCTGAGAATGAAGAAATAATGCTATCAGTCACAGGAAGGAAATAGCACACCAGCCTTACTGAAACGCTTGCAAGGAACAATGAGGTAAAGAACAACCACAAAAAATTTTCCCAGTACTCTAAATCATAAAAAAAATCACAATTCTAAAAACATTGTATTGGTGTAGTCACACTATGCTCTTGAAAATAGAAGTTTCGAGTTAAATTGTTTGCACAATGCAAAGGAGAATCAGACATCATTAACTCCAAAAAGGGTAGTATACTAGTACAGAATATAACATACATTTTAAACATAAATATTACAATAGTCTCGATCTCAAATACAATGATTGAGAAAATCTTCATTTTAGGATTAAGATACTTTCTGTTCCAAATTATGTTTCAATATAGGGGAATAATTTCTCATTTTTTAACAATTGAATGGTGATGAGAGTGCACTGTTGCAGGGAATAGCATTCAGGAAATTGCAGGCCTGGTATCTAGCCCATTACAATTAAATGACTTCTTCAGTTGTTATTATTATCTTGGAGCATGTAATCAGGGCCTTAGAAACATTAATGCTTTATTCAGGTTTCTCAGTCAGTAATGATACACACAAAAAAAAACTCCAAGAATGGTTTAGGCATTCATTGTTCCAAAAATAAAGAATAAAAAGGCAAACCGCATTTCTAATAGACTCACATCATCTTTGAAAGGACAAAATAAAATGGAGGTATACAAAGGTCACACAGGGCTGCTAAACCTAAACGGGAAAATAGTAATTCAGCAAAAATCTTGAATCACGACTTGTATAACTGTAACTATAATAAGGCTACTGTTTAAAAAAAATATACTTTCATTTTTATTGCTTTTTATGCTCTTTGATTCTCTAAAAGCCTTCTACGTCCAAAGAATTATTTATAAAATAAAGTCGCTGGGTGAAAACATCTATTCCTGGCAGTGACAACCTTTGGGGCAGGAACGGTGGAGTCTTGGTGTGCTCAAACACACCATCTTCCCGAAATTATCAAAATGAAATTCTGGATGGGAAGGCCTACAGTTGCCCTTCCTGCCCCACTGCCAATTTAGGCCCTTAAGTGGCCAACTAACAATTACTCAAGGGTCTTGTCTCTCCACTGCTGCGATTAACTCAGCTGACCTGTCACCTAGATGGCCTGCCCATTCAATTTGTGCAGGCAGCTCGCCATGTCAGAGGAGCAGGGAAGGTACAAACCCCTCGGACTCTTTCACTGACAACCTCTGCCAAACCAAGACACCTTTACCTGCTGCAGCCCCCTATAAATCACTTATCTTAATCCTGGGACTCTGGGCACTTCCAGTAGCAACCACAATATCCTCTGGGTCACTTCTGAGTGCAAGAGCTGCCAGCTTTAAGATGTTTTCATCTCTTGCTGGGTGGATCCACAGTCCCTGGGGTTTTAATTCCAAACAAAGGTCCACCAACTGTTTCGGGACTGCCAGACTGTCATGTAGTTTGGTGGGTCCTATCTAGAACAGGCAGCATAGATCTCTCATTAACTCAAGCCTCCTGCCAACACCTCTGATGAATCAACAAGATGTGCACGACTTTTGTTATGTGGCAACATATAATTAGCACAAGAAGAGATTGTTCAACAGCAAACAAGATTCAATTTTTTTTTATGGTGTTGGTTAAAGGGAAACGTTAGGCACGTTGACCAAGGAGTTCCCTAACCTTTAAATACCTAATAAGGACATTTACTAAGGATGACATAGCCTTAGAATCAGTTAGCTTTGGACCAAATTTACACTGTTTCTTATGCTTTCTGATGCAATTCATAGAGAAATACACAAATATAATGGTATTGAAATCTCATCTTCTGTCCCTCCTAAAATATGCAAGAGCTTAACAATTGATAGCTTTATTTATCACATCACAATGATATTAATTGGTTCTATCTGCTGATGAATAGTATCTTGAACTAATTAAAGGATTCTATTACTGGAATAATTAAACCTGATATCTATTTCATTCTCTTCAAGTATGGCAAAATCAACAGCACCAAAACTGATCACTTTATTTAAGCTGCTCATTTGGAACAATGAAAAGCAGCAGTCAGCACTTGCATGTCATATGACCAAGGTAGGATACAAGTTGGGTTTTGGCCCAGACAAATTGATCATTTCTGCTCAGCGTGAATTACAACAGCAACTGTTGCAATCTGCTTTCGAGACAAGTCAATTATTAATTGCAAAGATGGCAGTATTATTTATATTTAGTTGTCTGTAATTGAAGATGCATGCCTTTTGGATTTTCTCTTATCTTGGTAGTACCCATCAATTGTCTTGGCTTTAAAGGTTTTTTTTTTCAGATTTTGATGTATTATAGTGGTTACTGTTTCACCTGAGCATTATTGTTGCTACCCCAATGACTGCTGGTCTTTGGTACTTTTCTTACTGCTGAACACACTGTCCTCAAAACAGTGGAAAATAATTTGTTTCTTTTTGTCCTGTTGCTGATTATTATACAAGCTTCTCCCGACTCCAAGCAGACCACTGATAATGAATGGCAAGCTGAATGATAAAGACAAAAATACAACATACTGTATTGTAAAGAAATATTATCTTTCCAAAACATGGGAACTTTTTTCTATCATAAGTAATCTTTTGCAAAGAAAACAAAGTTGTTAATAATTTTTTGTCTATGATTATTATTGCACCTTTTCAATCTGATAGAGAAATTCTTTAAATATTTAATCAACTGGAAGAAGAATACAAATCTAAAAATATTGTATCTTTTTAACATATCTTTTAAGTACTGAGGCCTGGAATCAGAAAGAACTGTGATGAAAAATAATGTTTGAAAGGTTTGCTGCAAGGAAACAAGTAACCCAACAACCGTTAGCGGCATCATGGAAACGACAAATCAAAGAAGCAGGAAATGCAGATTTATAGACAAATCGGAGTTGAGGGGTGTACTGATGCTGTTTTTGCTGCAAAAAGAAGTTAATTGGTCCATAAACTAGTGACCAGTTATCAATGACAGAGACTTTTTTTTGGCCTGCCAACAACTCTATGATTGTTTCTCAGGTCAATGAAAAGTTTGGAGCTGGGAACAATTGACAGAGAGGGAGAGCTTAGGAGTGGTCTCTGTGTCCTCTGCAGTCAAGACCCACCATAAACCTAAAGAAAATCTGTTTAGCTTTCCTGCAACCATTGTTGCATGCTGGAACTTTTAACTGCTAAGTCAGAGACTTTTCCTCAGAGAACCAATCATCTTGTGTCTCTCACCTACCAGTGGAATCATCCAGAGAAAGACAACTATTATGCTCAACAAGTGAATCATAAGGATCACCTCACAAAGACTACTCAACAGGATTCTAAATCTCTTTTCTGTCAATAACCCTATTTGTTGCCAGTCCGTGTGTGTCGGGGAGAGTTTATATGGGAATTAGAGTTTTAATTAGTTGCATTATGTGTCTTTTTTAAATAAATATCTATCCATAGCTAAAGTCTAATTACTTATATAACAATTTTTGTTCAGTACACAAATCTGGTCTGTGCTACTACCAGTCTGGGTCTGGAAGACAGAATCAAAAGTGTGGCACTGAAAAAGCACAGCAGGTCAGGCAGCATTGCACGAGTAGGAGAATCGACCTTTTGGGCATAAGCCCTTCATTGGGAAAATTGGGAAAATCTTTAGCTTTTGTGATGACTTAGGAATTTCACTATCAGCGCACTACCCCAGTGAGCCAGAACAATATCTACATGGACACACACAGCAGTCAAAATGCCTTGACATTTTAAATGCTGGTTTACAACATTTCCTGCCTTCATCAAAAAGAAAACCCTTTACCTGAATTCATTTGAGTCAAGTATTCAGTTTCTTATATTCACCAAAGGCCGGTAAATGTCATCATCTAAAATATTCATGGCATTCTCTATTGTTCTAACAAAGCAATGCATCAATAAAGTTTTATTCTTCAAACCTAATGTAGGATTACATTAAATTTACTGACATCAGCACAATAGTGCAGAACAATTAGATCTGATAATCCAGCATAAGACGTTAGTTAATGAGAACCTTCTCTTTGATGAGATGGTCAGCTGTCATCCCTCCAATAAGTTTTAATGCAACATAATTGCACTGTCTAAGTCACTACAGTGAACATTTCTGAAAAATAAAACTAAGAAGTATGAAAACGTGTCACAGAGAATTTACAATCATTCTATTTTTAATTTATGAAGCAAGACACAGGCAACATTGCTTGTTTGAAAAAACTAGATCAATGACAAAAGATGGAGATCCGCAGTCAACCTGTAAACTAAATCCAGTACTTGACAGCAAAAAAATGGAAGAATTCACAAACCTGAAGCGGGATAAGAGAACACAAGTTTTGTTTTCTTCCACTATACATACACAAAATAAACAGTCTAAAAAGGTCACATAGAAATAAATAGAAAAAACAACAAAGAAGCAAATGATTCCATTAAATCACCCTTGTGTTTAACCCCCTTATGAGCAGTAGTCCTAATCCAAGTTCCAGCCCCTCTGAGCTGATTGATTTCGTAACATCACAAACGATTACGGTACATAAGGTTTTCCTTTGGTCCATCAAGTCTGCATCAGCTTTCAAAAAACAATTCAGCTCAAGTCCCACTACATAACTTTTTCTCATATCACTACAATTACTTTTCCTTCAATTTTTTGTGAAATTGCCTTTTGAAGATTACTGCTGAATTTGCTTGCAATTGAGCACATGTTCCAAATTGTAATGTCTCGCTGAATAATAGAGTTGGACCACAGGTCACATCTGGTTCTTTTGCCAATCACTTTAAATCTGTATGCACTGGCTATTGAAATTTCAACCAGTGGAAACAGTTACTCCTTACTTACTCTATCTACCCCTCACTGGTGTTAAACATCTCAATTAAAATTTTACCTAGCAAGTTCTGCTTAAAGAGCAGCAACCCCAGCTTCACCTGATTATTCCTGTGAAAATAATCCATTATCCCTGAAGATATTCAGATATATCTCTTCAATATTCACTTCAGAGCTTCCATGTTATTCCTGAAACACGATGCCCAGAACTGGACACAATATTCCAGCAGGAATGAAGGCGTAACCTAACTTCCTGATTTTATACTCTGTGCCGCTATTTATAAAACACAGCATTCCAAATGCATTAAGTGTTCTGCTAACCAGCGCTGCTACTCTTAAAGATTTGTGCACAAATAACCAGGATGTTGTCTCTCTCTTCTGCACCAATTTCATATCATGCCAATTGGATACATGAGGCACAGATTTCTTTTCAGATTTCCCCCTTCCTGGTTTCTCTCCAGGGCAAACTCACATGATTGTTTCCTCTTCTTGCCATCTGTCTCAGCACCTCCAGGGAGAGAAAATTACATGCATGGTCTCTCAACTTCCTACCAAATCACAGCACCTTTTTCTTTGTTGAATTTCATCAGCAATAGGTCTACAAATTTCACCAGTTTGTTTATATCCTGTTGTCCTCTTTTTCTATCTTTCTTGTTAACCACTAAAGTTACAAGATAAACATGTTACCAGCAAACATTGAAATACTGGAAGGGTATCCTCAATGTGAAGATGTACTTTATATCCATAAAGATGGTGTGCTGGTCACTCATATCAATTCTGTCATGGGAAAACAATTTGTGACAAATAGTTTGGTGAGGATGTGTTCAAATAGATATTTCCCTTTTGTTGGTTCTCTCACTGTCTGCCACAGATACAGTTAGCAGCTATGTTCTTTAAGACATAACTACTATGTTCTATTAGTAGTGATCAGTAGTGATGCTGCCAAGCTGTTCTTGGTGATGAACATTGAAGTCCCTTAGCCAGAGTACATTCTATGGTCTTGCCACCTTCACTGCTTCTTCAAACTGGTGTCCAACATGAAGGAACACTGCTTCTTTAGCTAAGGGTGAGTTGGTGGTAGGTGGTAATCAACAGGAGGAAGGTATCCATTTTTTATGAGGCATCATGGGTTTGGAGTCAATATTGAGTCAATAACTTGCTACGAACTGTATACCATCATATCACCACTTCTAGTGGATCTGTACTGCCAGTGGCAGGAATATACAGGGATGGTGGTGGTGGTATCTGATGCATTTTCTGCAAGGTTTGAGTCAGTGAATTTGACTATCTCAAGCTTCTGGGGAACAGCTCTCTCAGTTTTGGCACAAAATTGTCCACCAAGCCACTCAGTTATATAAACTACTACTGAAACCTGATGGGCCACATGGCATAGTCCTTATGGGAATGATAATTACCAAACCTAGCCCAGTCAAACTAGCAGAGTCCTCCTTACTAACATGAGTGGCTTGGTGGACAATTTCAGAGGGCATTTAAAAGATAACCAAATTGATTGGTGTCTGGACTCACAAATTGGCCAGACCAGGTAATGACAGCAGATTTCCTTCCCTGAAGTATATTTGTGAACCAGATTGGATTTTACAACAATTGACAAATTGTTTCATTGTCACAGCTAGACTAGCTCTCAATTATAGATTTTCATGAATTGAGTTAAAATTGCACCAACTATCATGTCCCGTAGCATTAGTCTGGGTGTTTTGATTACCAGTTCAGTAATATTTCCACTACTTCATCATTCTTTAATCCCAAACAACTAACTTGCTTGATTTTATTTGGGTTAATCCATTTAAAAACATAGTTAGATCATACTTAATTGCAAAATGGATTCATAGGTGCAAACATATTAACAATTAGTAAGTTGATTTGGTGATGTGGAATTAAGAAAATAACTTCAATGGATGGAAGGAAAAAATCATGAATGAGCGAGTCATCTATTGATTATGGCAGAATTGGATTAAATGAACTTCACTCATTCCAAGTTTTGTGTTTTTGCATGTGTTAGACCCACTTTAAAAATTCTGGAAAAAAAAATTTTGCTTGATAAGAATTATGCAAATGCATATAGAATTAAAATATATTCAAGCATCTGCATAAAAATTTTCAAACTTATTTTATAATAAAAGCAAGTACCATAATACTTGAAAACTCAAGTTTAGTCTTCATTGTAAAAATTATGGTGAACTATTTCAGGAAACATGAAGAGAAATTAGATGCAGTGTTTCAGAAGGACAGGACAAGAGTATACAGTACTTGCATATGGTGCTAAGCTGAACTGTATGAAATCCAACATATCAGTTTGCCAAATCCAAGTTCTTTAAGTTTTAACGACATACACTATATAGTGATACAGAGGCTAAATGCTCTTAGGTAAGTCCTGAAAATCAAAGGGCAGCACGGTGGCACAGTGGTTAGCACTGCTGCCTCACAGCGCCAGAGACCCGGGTTCAATTCCCAACTCAGGCGACCCACTGTGTGGAGTTTGCACATTCTCCCCGTGTCTGCGTGGGTTTCCTCCGGGTGCTCCGGTTTCCTCCCATTGTCCAAAGATGTGCAGATCAGGTGAATTGGCCATGCTAAATTGCCTGTAGTGTTAGGTAAGGGGTAAATATAGGGGTATTGGGTGGGTTGCGCTTCGGCGGGTTGGTGTGGACTTGTTGGGCCGAGGGCCTGTTTCCACACTGTAAAGTAATCTAATCATTACTGGAGAACAATCCATCAGGAAGGGACAAAATACCTGTATTTTGTTTTTGAAAATCTGAAAAATGACAAATTTGTACCTTAGACAAATTTTAGCACAGGCGTGCGCAGATATGTCTTTTACATAGATTTTTAGTTTAGTTTTTCTGAAAACTCATGTTTTCAGAAAGCATGAGTAAAGAGCTGAGAAAAAATCAAATATTCTCCTTTCTACGGCTATTGTTATTAATGTTAGCAATAAGATCTTACAAAGTACTTCAATTGAGACCCTTCAATTTCTCAGAGAAGCTCATTTTCATGTTGATGTGTGCTTCATTTCTGGACTTGATGCTTACTCCACACACTGAAGACTTAATTACCTCCTGAAATAACTTTATAATTTGACTTGCAAATCTAATCAGGTTGAACCATAACTAACATATATCATTATATAAAATATGTAATTTACATATCTATTATATACACAGAGTTTTGCAAAACTAAAAATTAGTTTAGATAAATAGGGCAGACTCTGAAAATATGGTCAGTGGCAAGACCGTTGGTATAACATGACAAAAACAGAAAAATGAGATTCTCAACTTCAACAAGCTGATTTTTCACTGAAGGTTTTAACAGCTAGTCATTCTGCTATTACCTATTCTCACCACACTTAAAGGCAAAGTGATATTCTCCCAGGCAGTGGAGAGAAACTAAATGGTGCTAACTCCTGACATGGAAGTGGGATGGAATACCTGTCAGCCTCAGCACACTGCTGCTCTTTGGGGTCTCCAGGTTGGCCAGCGGCATCAAGCGTCTCAGAGCACACTCCGCGGGCAGTGACCACCTACATCTTTTGTCCACAGATGTTGACATCAGGCAACACAGTTCACCACTTCAACACTGCACTGACGCCTTATATGGCAATACTGCTGCCAGGCTTCTTTGCACACCAGGATGGGCACCCCTCTCATGCATTTCATTCAGGGTTCTTAGCTTCTTAAGCAGCATGCTGGGAAGCAGAAGGGATAAAAATTTTGAAGGAAAAAATTCAAAGTTAGGATGTAACATGATACAGCAGGGAATTGCAAGGGGTATTTGAGGGTTAGCGTGATGAGGGGATGGTCACGGATTGTCACCTGGCTTTGATGGAAGGACAATGAATAACAATGTTTGGCACAATGGTAAGCTGTATGTCTCAGGCTCAGTGGGTAAAATAAGGAGATCAGCTGTTAAATAAAAAGACTTGGGTAGGAAGATGGGGAAGATCAAAGCTGATGGAGTTGACAGGAAAGGAGCAAGGTGGAAAAGAACAGGAACATTTCGGGAACTGACTGCTTTGTCCTGGATGGTGCCAAGCTTCTGGAATGCTGTTAAAGCCCCACTCATCCACGCAGTACAACATCACACACCTGTCTTGTGCCTTGTACATGGTGGACAGGATCTAGTTAGTCATGAGGTGAGTTACTTGCTGCAGTATTTCAAGCCTGTAACATCCTCTTGCAGCCACAGTATTTGTATATCTAGTCTAGTTCAGTTTCTGTTCCATGTTCATCCCAGGCTGTTGACGGCTGGGGGTTCAATGATGGTAATGTCATTGAAAGTCATGGAATGATGGCTTGATACTTCCAAAGAAAAAGTACCATCTGCAATCTACAGCACCACAACTTTGGCAAAAAGCAAAGCAAGCAGGGCTTCCTTGTGAACCTCATTCAACTGATCTCATTTGTGTGAAGTAATCTTCTATTGACTTTAAATGTTTTGATGTTGCACAGACCGGCACCTCCTGTTTAATCCAAACTGCAAATGTAGCTTACTGGCTTGATTAGTTCATCTTTTTCCTGTTGATTAATGAATGTTATGATTAAAAATTGATAAAAGCCTTCACAACATCCGATACACTCTCACTTAATCATGAAGTAGTTTCATGCTGTTATGAGCACTGTGGAAAAGGATTACTATTGTTTAGAAAGAGTTAGAACACCATGTGGCACTAAGGATAACTAGCCTCTCCACTGTTATTCTTATAGTTGCAGCTATAATTATGATCACACAGCTGATGATGATATCTGAATCGATGGACTCTCATTAAGTTTTCTTTTTCTTTTCCCTTCCTCTATATCTAGATGCAGTCCCAGCGTTCACAGCTGGAGTGGTGTGTGCCTGTCCTATAGGAGCCCATTGACACTGGAGGTTTGACCAAGTGACCCAGGAATCCATTGTGACTTGAGGGTGCAGATATGCTGAGCACCCTATTCAGATGCAGATTCATGGTCCTTGGTTGGAATGGTCACAGTTGTGGGGATTGCAGACAAGGTGAAGGTGGAGGTCCTATTAGCTTCAACTTGTCTCCTTGTCAAGAAGGAGCTCCTGGAGTGAGATCAAAGTTCCTTGTTTCCAACCCCCCCCTCCCCCCAATCACCATGCCGTTGCAGATGAACACCAATGGAGAGCAATGAAATGCAGGGCTGTGCATATATCTGGCAAACACTGAGTACCCTTAGCCTGGGTCTCTATGGCAGCCAGCAACCTGTCCATGAAGACAGGTAGCCTTGGCAGACTTCTGCAACTTTCAATAGAGTTTCAGAAGTCCCTCTGACAAACATGTTTGCTACTCATATGTCTGCCCATGCGCTTGAAGGAAGTTATTAATGGTCAACACCTGTCTGGAACTGAGCAAGTGTCTGGTCTCTGGCAGTCTGCTGAGCGCCAGCATCATGGAAGTTTCTTCTACCACTTGTGGAGACATGGCTGGATGTACTCACCAAAATGTGCTCCTGGCTCTAATTCAGTTTACGTATCCATTAAGATGTTAGTATCTGAGCTGGTGGAGGGTGCAGGAGACAGCCTTACTGGAGCTTGAAGACGGAAGGGGAATGTGTCTTTCTCTTTCTTCAAGGCAGAGATTGTGCAGAGGCAATGACTTGTGAAATGGAGTATAAGTATGGGCATATAATACACTCAGTGGTGGTAATGGGAGAGTAGTTCAGCATTTGACTTGAATCTGGCTTGGTTGCCAGAAATGGAAGTCTCAGCATCAGCATGAGCAGCCATAGCAGTCTCTCATTAAGGCAACAGTTCTCTCCTTGTATGAGATGAAAACATGTACATCAGGCATCCCACTACCATCTTTGTTCTCTCACCCTCATTGTGAGGTGTTTTCTCCTGCAATGAGACAAAGGAAGGACTGAATGATATGAAGGTAGTTAGAACAACTGTTATGCTGGTGAGGTGAGGGAAAGGTGGCAGAGTAAAATAGTAGGAAGCACAGATCACGCGCTTCGTTGGTTGTCTTTATGGGAGGAGAAAGTGGGTGTTGATGTGTGCAATGGTAATTGTAGGAAGATGTCAGATGAAGTTATGACAGTGGTAGATCATGAGCCTTGATGGGAGGTGTGAAAAGACAGAGAGTAAAATGATACAGTGGTTCTGCGGTAGTAGACAGAAGATGGTGTGCCTTTACTCTGTGGAGCACAGAAGGTTCTTGACCTCTTTCCTGGATTATTGGTAGTCCTTGATGGTGAACACAGTGCTGACCCGTGTGTAACTTCATACCAGATTGGCTACGTCTGGTGCTGTGGTCCTGAGGGAACAAGCCACCTCTTCCAACAGGACCTCTAGGTGCCTGTTAGCAAAGCAGGATACCAACTTCCCTTTTGCAGCTACCTTAATTAGAATTTTGCAGCAACCCAACGAATGGCAGTTCCTGGCTTGCTGCATTTGACCTTGTGTACAGCTGGGATTTATGTATAACACCTGTGACATGAATCCCAGAAGCTCTCTGCCACCTCTGCTGAATGAAACACAGTGCAATAGTGACACCATTGAGGTGTTGTGCTGACCTAAAGAGGTGAGGAGCAGAGAATTGTGTGAGATAACTTGCTAGAGATCACCGAGAGAAACCTTCAATGAAATTCTTCAAAAATCAAGCTTAGCCAATTTTTTGGTCACATTCAAGCCAAAGCGTTTTAACCACTGAATGTTAATGTTCAAGCATTATAAAGAGCAACTTGAACTAAATTGATCTTTTAAAACATTCAGTTGAATACAAACATTTCCAATCACTGAGATTTGCATTAATTGTTTGGCATATCCAAAGCAGGAATGTGAATCTTGGAAAATTATTATACCTTTTAATTTGAGACACATTGAATATGTTCTTTTCAATTATTCTAACCAAATTATGTAATCTGCAACACTACTTTTGAAGATATTTTGCCAAGGGAAAATATACAGTTTGATAACATATTTTCAATGTAAAGAGATATGATCAGCTCACCACATCTTAAGTTTGTTTAGATATCCTTTAGTTTCAGTCAGTTCAGAATATAACTTCTTTTTTTTAAGGTTACAATAAAAAACACAATATAAACTGATAAAGCATTCAAATTTTGTACGCAATAGGTAAATTATATTTTTACTTTCATACTTGGAAGTCAGTAATTGCGATTTAATATTACAATTATTGATTATTATTATTGATTTCAGATTTTGCAATATTCAACCCAATTTAAGTATGTCACACAAATATGTGTGTGCATTCCTGTTTGTCACAGAAATGCTGAATAACAAGTTACTGTCAACTATCAGACTTTCTAATTAAATGCTGACTACTATAGAAATGTGATGGATGTGGAGTTGAATGCAGCGTCCTCAAAAATAAAGGAGTTTTCAGCCTATCAGGAAGTGTGTCACACTGCATTCATTAGATGAGAAATATGCTAAATGACAACCATTTTAAAGCTCACAGTGAATCCTTGACAAAGTAGCAAAAATGGCAAGATTTAAATTCAAAGTCTATTCAAAGTCACTGAAATAGTCTGCTTAACTTACTGATTGATCATGTGAACAGTATTTAACCTGTTGCCATGCACCAAAATGTGTTTCACTGATTGATTCCGAGCTTAAATATGACTCATTTGTTTAGAAAACTGGGAAAGGACACAACAGTGTCAAAACAGGCATTCCTAAATGAGATTACATGTATACATCCTACATTTATGGATTTTAAATGATATTTAGAGGCTAATTTTGATAAGCAACACAGATGGTTTTGCCACCTGTTTTCCCATGAAATGTCTACAGTATGACAGGACAAATAATAATTTTTTTGGTGACAACTGAAACAAACTTTTTAAAAAAAGGCAGAGCAACTTTTAAATAGCTCGCAATTCAAGTTACTGCTTTTATTTCTTTTAAAATGTGTGAAAGACAAATACATATTTTAATATAAAAACTGACGAGATTAGAATTATTCCTCCTGGGATTTTTTTAGAGCTGCTTGTAGACTGTTAATGAGCATAATGGACTGTTGTGTTCCTCTCTACGTCAGTGACTTCTCTTCAAAATTATTTAACTGGTTGCCAAGCAATTTCAGAAATTTTGAAGGAATTACAAAACACCAAAATACATTAAAATTCTTTCCTTTTTTGTCATTTTCTACTGATTGAGATAAGCTTACTTTGGCGATGCTTTCACTTCCCTGTTTTGTTATCTACATCAAAACATAATGTGTTACTCTCTGACACGGCAATATCAATCATATCAGCATCAAAAATACAGTGTGAAATAGTGTTTCTGTGAAGACCTATCCCAGCATAGCAAAAGGCAGTTCCTGAGATTTCTGCTATGTACCACAACGTAACATTTACAACAATACCTTTACATCTACGTATTTCCAGATCTTAGAGAAAAAAAAGGGAGGAAGGGAGAGAAACTAAGAAGAGAGAAAACATGCACATGTACCATTCCATGCTGGTTTATTTCTGAAGTATGTGTGCTTTGGAAACAACAGCTACTAATTACTTGAAAATATTATATTCATCGGCCTGAAAGTGATCTTGTTAAATGGCAGCTTGGAAAACATTATAAAACAAAACAATTGATGTTAAAATTATAGTACAAATCATCTATCAATATTCAACTTCCATCATCTGATTCTATAACCAAGACCTTTCATGGATGAAAATTTGCTTTAAAAAGAATAAACACTCAATTAAAATAGTTTCTATAACCATGTGACCAGGTTGAGGCAAGTTCATGAAATGATTCAATAAACATAGATTAGTTCAAGCAAAAATTAACTTTGGTTATAAAAGACACATCTTTCTGGAAGGTGCACGTTTAAGATGAAAGAGTGCCAACACAGTATTCACCTTGGAAAAAGAACGTTTGGACTCATTGATAGAGATTGTACAAATGGACATGTATCTACAGCTGCTTCTGAGCAGCAAAGATGACACAAGGAAAAATGGATTTGTAAACAAGAACTGAAGACACACTCACTGTCCATCTTTTTTTCCTCTCATCAAGCTCAAAAGTCAGTACCTTGTGGAAAAATTAACTTGAAACAACAATCCTTCACCAAGAGCTCAAGGATATCTGCAAACTTTGTCACTCCTGGGGAAACAGAGCAACAGTTGTTGGGATTCAGGCTTCACTCTCAAAAAAAACTTTACAAGGGCCATCTTGTGGCCCAGTGGTAGTGTCCCTAGCCCCGGAACCAGAGACCCAAGTTCAAGTCCCATCTGGTCCATAGATGTATAATAACGTCGCTGAACCAGGTTGATTAGAGAATCAGGTTAAATTTAAAAAAATATTTCACAATGCAACTGCTTGCAACTTCTTACGCCTATACACTGGAAATTGTGTTTCCTTATTTTCCTCAGCTTTAATAAGTAATAAAACTTCACTTCCTTTTGCTGTAGAAAGGAATTGGCTCCTCCTTCATTTTGACCTTGTTAACTAAGTTTCAATTAATGAAGTTTAAATGATGCATGATAGCTATATGCCAAAACAAACCTAAAAACGTTTGTTTCATCCAACAGTGTTTAATTCCGTCTTCCGTACATGGGCATAATAATAATTGCCTACAAAATCTAAAAAGGAAGACAATATTTTAACAGCTTTTATTTCAATGGAAATAATTCACTCCAAGGTGCACTTTTTCCAAAACTCTGGGAGGAGTTAATTAACAAATCATTAAAATTTGAGGGATGGGGGAATGTGTGTGGAAGAACGCAATTATTGAAAACAATTGTTTGCAAATTGATCATTCTGATCATTCTACAATCAGTTAAAGTTATGCAAAACTTCAATAATTGAACAAACATTCTTGCTAAATCTTACAGATACGTTAAGGAGGAATTTCTTCAGCCAGATGGCAGTGATCAACGGAACTCATTGCCGCAGAAGGCTGTGGAGGCCAAGTCATTGAGTGTCTTTAAAAGAGAGAGATTTTGGATTAATAAGGGGATCAATGGTTGTGGGGAGAAGGCAGGAAATGGGGAGAAATATATCAGCCATGGTTTGAAGGTTGAGCAGAATCAAAAGGCTGAATGACCTAATCCTGTTCCCAAATCTTATGGTCTTATGATCGAAATTACAACAGGATTGTAAAGTGCAGTAATTGCACATGTTACATGGTTTGAACATGTTACATAATGTTATAGTCATCAGATCTTAATTAAGGAAACAACTCAGCCCCTATCACCGCTATTTTTCCATTCCCCTCTCCCAATTTTGGATAATGTAAGGATTTTAATTTAACGTAATGAAGATAAAATCACTTCACTCTTCTTGGAAATGTTCATCATTCACGCTGCAGGTTCCCTTGGTACTAAATATAACACTACCTCTATTTCAGCACCTCTGACTATTGCCCTCAAATCATTCTTTGTACAAGCATAAAACAAATGCAAACAGGGCATGACGCAGGGGAAAAAATGAGCATATTTCCTACATAAATGCATCACAATAGGACACTATTTATTAGATTACTTTTTTGCATATCTTATCAAAGTACATTGCTGTGTGAGATAATTGCGGTAAAAAATATTTCTCTGTCTTCTCCAGTTAAAAAAATGCCATATGCATTTTCCAAAAGGGCTTTTTAAGAGCTCAGCAGTGAAATGTGGTATACTTTAATCACCAGCACCCTGTTGTGGTTTTGTAGTTCTTATGCATAAATGCCTCCACATACAACCGCATGTGGAGCATTTTCAATTCATTACTGAGGCCCAACAAAATTCAGAAGTTGTTTTAAACATATACCGCATAAAACAAATCAGTAGTTTTGGCAGAAGTTCACTATTTTAAGACAGTGAAAGATAAAATGGATGTTGTTAAACTTGGATACTCTGAACATCATAAAATATCAGTCACGTTTCAAGTCACATCAGGTGAATTGGCCATGCTAAATTGCCCGTAGTGTTAGGTAAGGGGTAAATGTAGGGGTCTAGGTGGGCTGCGCTTTGGCGGGTCGGTGTGGACTTGTTGGGCCAAAGGGCCTGTTTCCACACTGTAAGTAATCCCTGTTTCCACACTGTAAGTAATCTAATCTGTAAGTAATCTAATTTGAGACTATTAAAAGAAAAAATGGTTTATCGGCAATACTAACCAGAACTTCAATGATAAATCAAAAAATGACCAGGTCAGTTTTGACCGCGTCTTACAGAAGACTAAATATTGCTCAGCTACCAATGTATAGCATTTCCAACTTTACAGAACTATTTTGACATTTCCATTTGGTACATATGCTGACTTTATGGACTCTGAGCAGTGTTGCTAAGTCTCTTCAAATTAGCATGTAAGTTGAGAGTGTTCTTTGCTTTTTTTTTCATGTGTAGAGAATTTGGTTGATATTATCCAATAATTTCTATGAATTAGCTCAAATCTTGGTGTTGGGACAATAACAGAAATCTATTGGAAGGCTTTTACATTTTTGTCTCCTGTGTTAAGCACTGCCATAACATGTAACTGAAGCATGTGCAAAATGAAGCCCCTTCTCTCACGTAAACTGTGTCTCAAACTTAGCATTAAGTAATACATAGTACAAAACCACCATTAGAAAGGGAAATGAAAAAAATTGTAAAATTAGAGACTCTCTATTAAAAAAATAGTCAATTATTTTTGTCCCATATTTTGCATATTAACTTATTTATTATTACATAACTCAATCACAAAGCACTACAATCTACGCAATTGGTCAGTGCACAATCACTCAATATTTTAGGCACTTTCAGGGTACAACAATTGAGTTGTCAGGCTGAATTTTACATTTTAGTTTGGCTAAGTCTGAGTTGTGGGGAGTTTATTGGAGGGATTTTCACCACGAGGCTGAGCACGCGTATTCATTATCTCATCAAATTTGTTTCAATCGTTACCCACCCTGCCCCTGTGGCAGCCTGATGTCTGATTTCAGCCTCATTTTACCACACGACACTTCCGGAACAACTCGCCACATAGGATATCCCCAGAAATCACTGGCAGATACTGAGCCATGTCATATTTAAGATCTGTTGCATAGTCAGACAACAGCTGTCAGCCTGAAGGTGACCTGCGTGGTTCCTAACATTTGACCTGACATAGCAGACAGGGAAACTGCTATCTGCTTTGTGGATACCTAACTGGAAGGGCCTATCTGCTGGTTGGATTGGCACGGAGGTGGGGCTTCCTCATTCCCCAGGACCAGAAATGGAAACATGACACTAGACCATGCCAGCCTGGTCTGAGATGGAAATCTGGCTCAATGCACCCTCAACCATCTGGAAGAATATTTAGCAAAGTAGGAGGAAGGTCAATGACCTTCTCCACTATGCCAAGGTCAATACCATCCTCTCTCTATCTTTGCTACTGAACCTAACTGCCACTGAGGCTCTACCACACTTACTATTGCCCGCAACATCTTCCCCACAAGCTCACATCTGTCCTGAGCCCTGACAACTCTAACTCTACATACCCTCTGTGCTGCCAATTCATGCACCTGCGCCAGAAGTAACAGCCAAGCCACCCAGTTTCATCTTCCTTAATACTTGCCTCTCTCTCTCATTCCAGGAGGACAATTACCCCCAGTAAAGCAGAAAGTTAGGTAGTGAGCTGCACAATATTCAGCTCCTTACTTCTTAAGTGGATAGCATCCTGCCTCTGACAGCCCCAAGTAGCTTGTTTCCAAGCATCTGGACTGGTCATGGAGACCCACTGTTCTAGAATCCTTTAGGTGAAGGCTATCCTTTTGACTTGACTGGGGCCTGTTAATAGACTTGTCAAGATTAGGATAGTGCTGGAAAAGCACAGCAGGTGAGGCAGCATCTGAAGAGCAGGAAAATCAACGTTTCAGGGAAAAGCCCTTCATCAGGAAGGGCTTTTGCTTGGCAAGACAGCCGTAATATGAGCTTGGCATCTCAGCCGGAGGGGGTAAAGTACAAAAAGGCAAAGCATGGCAATGCAAGAGAGGGATACTGCGAGAAGCTGGGAAGGTTCACAGTCAGTAGGTGCTATGACAATGAGCAAAAAGCACAGGAATGCAGCCTGGTTCAGCCAATTAGCTGAGTGTCTGTTCCCAAAAGTTTCCTTGCTGCAGCATTGCAATGATATTTGCTGGTGCAGCCCAAGGTATAACATTGATGTGCAGAATTGCCTGCTATTAGAGACATGTCATGACCGTTCCTAGAGGCTGATATTTTTTTTAGATTATTTACAGTGTGGAAACAGGCCCTTCGGCCCAACAAGTCCACACCGACCCGCCGAAGTGCAACCCACCCAGACCCATTCCCCTACATTTACCCCTTCACCTAACACTACAGGCAATTTAGCATGGCCAATTCACCTAACCTGCACATTTTTGGTCTGTGGGAGGAAACTGGAGCACCCGGCGGAAACCCACGCAGACATGGGGAGAATGTGCAAACTCCACACAGTCACCTGAGGCGCGAATTGAACCCAGGTCTCTGGCCCTGTGAGGCAGCAGTCCTAACCACATATTGGAAGCCAATGCTTGTGAATATAGGGTGTGGGGGTTCAGTGTTCATATAGTATGCCCCATGATGCTGGTGCTTTGTATCCAATGTGGAGGGTCTGTGGAGCAAGCAGCTCGCTGAATTCACCAGGTACTTGCTCTGCTTTCCATGTCAAGTTTTCTCAATGTTTGTTTGAAAACCTTAGTAAGATAGAAAGTGGTACATTAATGAGGTGAGTCGTGCAGGCATTCAACAAGCAATAATCCCTCTTAATTGACAACTCACCACTGCCTAGCAAGAAATTCACCAACCCACTCGTGAAAAGCATAACAGATGGAATGAGATATTCCCAATGTCAAAATAAGTTACAGCGAACTTATCATCTGACTGTGCCACAAATTTCACCAAGGCCACATCGCTCAGACCATTACAAGACTCTGCCCTGAGACTTCATTCCTCATCTCATACCATTCACTGTAAATGATAATAGTTTTAACCACAGCATTCTATCATTAGCAATGATGAAAATGGTGTGTCCAGTCCATGTAAATCTTTTGGTTCTGTAGGGCATTCTGGCACAATGACTGAAGTGACTTGTTGATTATTGGCATCATTAAAGTGATTATAACAAGTTGCTCTTTCTGTGATTTATTTTGTCAATGTCTCAATGTTTAAGAGGTATGATATGCTTGAAGCCTCTTGTCATTGATACTTTAATGGTCTGTCTGATTGACATTTTACAGGGTAGTAAAAACAACAGTTCCTTTTCTGAATAAGATTCTTTGATAGATGATTTTTTTTCCCTCCCTCAGTAGTTCTGCATATTACCATTGCTATAGAGTATAGAACACTACAGCAGAGGAACAGACCCTCTCGCCATTCTACCAGTCATTGCTGTGTACTGAGCAAATGGACAGAGAAGGGGCATGAGTTGGCATGGGGATGGATGTATCATGTGCAAGACCTTTTGACCTTCCTTTCAATAGATTCCTGAATTCAGACCACTGCTAATGACTCCTTGAGGGGTTATGAATCATGAGTCATGGAGAAGCTAGCGCAGAGCTGTGGAAATTTTGGTGTTAAGATGTATCAATCATATAATGGAACCATCCAGGTTAGGAATGCAAAGTGCCTGCACCCTTACTCTGTGCCAGTGAAGACTGAGAATAGCGCAAATCCCAGAAGGCACACACAGCTACTGCTTTCAAATAGCTCTGGAATCATTCCGCTCTAAGATATTGGGAAGCAAGTGATGCAAAATAATATTGTGGCATCTATCTTTGTACACTGATAAGAAGGAAAGCTGTATCTCAGCAAATTCTTCTTAACATATTGCGCTTAATAAACTACCGTCGCAGCTGTCCTTTTGTTTCAGGATATTCTAATAAACTATTCTAAATCAAAAAAGGGAGAACAGCTGTCAAATATACGGCACCAAAACTGTGATATTGCCAGGACAATTCAAAATATACCTCAAATGGTTCAAGTCAAAACATGGTTTTAATACAAAGATATGTAATGCATGCAAAGTATTCCCAGGATAAGTAAAATGGCAGCTCTCCAGAACACACTGGGCAAACATCCGCAGAAAGCCACATTCACGAAAGAAGCTACACTGCTTCCCTACTATAATTGTTGGTAATTTTCACACCCAGAAATACTTACATCTTTCAAGTCTCACTCTCCAGGAAACCACAATGAGATTCCTTCAGATATATGTGGCTCTACTCCAACCACAGTAGCTAACCAGCAGTTACTGGCATTTTTTTAAATTGAAATATGAAAATAACCATCATGGTATAATTTCATAAAAACAGACTTAAAAATCTGATCTGAAAGAGAGTCAAAAATTTTCAAATTTCATGTTGGATCATAAAATTATTTATCATTTTGCTTTCGGAATAGGTGACAGAGAATGCACTGGAGTTAAAGTCATACCCTCATTTCAGTGGGTGGCAGAAAGTTGGGGCTCAAAACCCAAACCACAATCAATTCTGCTGTTATTTTTATGGCAACAGGTTGACTCCATTGTGACATTTAAATCACTCACCCATAGTGGAAATGACCATCTGATTTAAGTGTAATAACTACAAGCTTTCCTTCCCAGGGTTCAGGCAACCTGACATCTAATACAGGCTGGAACTAATGCAGCAAAAATGTGAAGTGCTTTAACAACATGCTATAACAATAATCCAGGAGCAATGGGGCTGTTTCCCAAATATGATCATAATGTTTCCTCGTTGCCACAATAGGTCAATATTCCCCATGCCCTAAACTTGTGATTTCGAGCCATCTGCCCCACAATCTCTCCTTCCTGATTGCCAATCCAAGAAGACCATCTCTACCTACAACCTCTCCTGACAGACTGTCTCAAATTGTTTGCAGATTTGATCTTCTGCTGCTGGCAACTACAAAACACTGCAGTTGTGGAACACAAAATCCAGTTGTACAGTTCTCTGGAGCCTGCAAACAGTTATAAGGTAATATAACCTATCACTTTATTGAGTATTTCCACATATAAGATCGTATTTTATGAAAGCAAGGAGGGTCTCACTACTCATTGGCACCTATGTCAGCTCCTTCAGGAAAGGCTGACTGAACTGCACCTAAGGCACTTGAAACCCCACAGACTTGAGAAAATAAAAGATCTGATAAGACAGCTCCCTTATACTGTCTCACTAGGAGGGTCTCACTACTCATTGGCACCTATGTCAGCTCCTTCAGGAAAGGCTGACTGAACTGCACCTAAGGCACTTGAGTGGCCAGTGGGCATTTCCCAGATTCGAGGACCCTGGGGTAAAAATTCCAACAAAAGCTGCAGGCCAGAGGCCAGTAGCTGTCAACTGTAGGTGCTGCAACTGGAGGAGCTGTGTTAGCTGCTGGAATGTACCCAAAGGCCCAGGATTACTAACACACCCAGACCACTGGTGAGTGAAGGCAGGATAGGGGTTGCGAGGGAGAGGGAATGGGGACTGTCAGCAACAGAAGGCTTTCAGAAGGCTCCTCTTTACCAGCGCTCAGTGCCTTGAACATTGGTGAACAATCCTAGTAAAAGGACATGAGCAGCTTTTGAGGCAGTCTAAATCACACCTTTTAAGGAGGTTCAGTAGCTAGATCTTTGAAAGTGAAGACTTGACATTCTCAAAGAAGAAAACAAATGTTTACTGAAAATGGTTGACAAACAGTGTCAGTAACATCACAACTGGATTGCTGGGAAGTATAAGGGAGCTGTCTTATCAGATCTTTTATTTTCTCAAGTCTGTGGGGTTTCAATAGCAGTTTGTTGACCTATAATTACCTCATGATAATTTCAGATGTTAGATTAGAAATTTCATGTGTACTTTTTAAAAATATAACACAAATTTACATAAGGTTGCTTTATTTTTCTTGCTTTAAAAAAAAACCATGAATATTGAGGCTTTATTCTCCTGGTGAGCACCACTAACAAAATTGTGGTGGTCTCATCTTGGGTCATAGTCAGAAACAAAGAAGAGAAATAAAAGTAGAAAACAAATCACCACCTCAGACATTTTGGAAAATGACGTGAATATTTTTGCCATTTAAACTACAGATCAATGATCTCAGCATTTCGTATTTGATATGCTGTATATGAATAAACATGTTAACATTTGATAACCTGTCAATGGTCCAGCATACCTGATAAATAAGTCCCAGATTTTATTGATAATGTTTGCTCCTAAAATTAAACATTTTTTACAGATTTTTTAAATTCCATCTTTAATACTGTGGCAAATGCAAAGTTTTTCATCTAGTACTCATCAGGACAAAATTGCAAGAATACCAAATGTCAAGGGAAATAACTGACCCTGCTTGAGCAAATTATATGGGAACTGCACTCTGATTAGTCAAGTTATTGCCATGGAGAACGCAAAAGGGAATGTCTAGCTCCCAAGCTTTTGTTTGGTTGTAAAGACACAATGCGTGAATATGTCCATCTGACATGAACCTGGCAATATGGAAAATCGTCTGTACTGTAAATTTTTGTCCGGCTATCTCCTGTCTACAAAAAGCATTAGAAATCCAACTTAGTCAATTACCAACCTATCAGTGTACCTTTATTAACCACAAAGTAATTGAAGCATACATCAGTGCTATCAAGTAGCACTTGCTAAGCATGTGATGATGCTTATTGATGCTACCAGGGCCACTCAGCTCCTGACATCATTAAAGTCTTGTCCCAAGCACGGATAAATGATCCACAGGTAAGGCAATAGTGACAGCTCTTGACATTATGGTGACATTTGATTAAAGGTGGAAATAAGGAGACCTGGAAAAACTGAATTCGATGAGAATCAACAGAAACTTTATGCAGGTTGGAGTCATACGTGTCACAAATGATGCCTTTCTCAACTAAAAACGGTGGCTCTACATGGTGCCTATTTCCACTATTCCCTGCCAGTTCGTGTATCTGTTAAGACATCTCTTAAATGTTGCTGTTGTATCTACCTGCACTACATTCTCTGGCAGCGCATTCCAGGCACTTACCACTTCTGTATAAAAAAAACTTGCCTCTCACATCTCCTTTAAACTTCCCCCCCTTTTTAGCTTAAAGTTATTCTCCTTGTAACTGACATTTCTACTCTGGGAAAAGAGAGACTCTGAATATCCATTCTATCCATGCCTCTCATAATTGTGTAAACTTCTATGAAGTCTGCTATCAGATTACTTTAAAAGAAAGAAAGAATGTGGTCTTGGGCACAATGGTAGTATTCCTAACTCTGGGTTAGAAGAGCCCCACGTACTTCAGAGATGTATAATAACATTCCTGAACAGGTTGAACAGGAAAGTATCTAAAGAACATGTTTTATGTGTGTGTATATCTGGGCCAGAAAGCCTAGGTTCAAGTCTCACCAGCTTGAACACACTGTTACAATAGTTAATTCTACAAAATGCGATTTTCTTTCCAAATATTTGTTGCCTTTCGTTCCTCTATGATGATGTTCAGTTCTTGATAATGGTGTATGTGAAAGAGTGCTGCTCTTCCATTCAACAGTAAGTGTTTCTATTTGGTCATGTGACACTGAACAGTCACAATAGCCCCTAAAGTTTAAACAGAATCTCAGGTTAAATTGATTAATTTACTCTGAAATAAACTAAACATGAAACATTCATTCCCCTATGTAAAGGAAGACATTTGTAATTGCTGGCTGATAATCATCTCAGCAATTCTTCTGATTGTATTCTTTTTAAAATAAAAAAAATCATCCTGTCGGTTCAGAGCTGTTAGGATACACCTCTGGAGCAATTAAATCTTAAACCCAGGCCTTGTGGTTCAGGGGTAGGGAACTCCCACTGTGTCACAAGAACCCTATTCCTCAGTATAATGTCTCAGGCCCAACCATCTTAAGTACCTTTGCCAAATGACTTTCCCTGATATAATGTTGGCGGTGAGGATGTCCTCTGACAATTGCATGATGTTCAGACAGTCTGAACAAGACTCCTCAGAATCTTAAGTAGCCCATGCAGGGTCTGTCATTTGCAAACAGAACCATAGGCATTTTAGAAGAGGACAACATCCAGGTTTGGGCAAATAAATGGCACATAAGTGCCAGGCAATGACCAACTCCAACCAGAAAAAATCTAACCACATCTGCTTAGCATTCAATGTCATTACACTCACTCTAATCCCCAATGTCAACATTCTTAAGATATAATTGACCAGCAACTATACTGGATGAACCACATAAATAGTGTCGCTAAAAGAGCAGACCAGAGGCTAAGAATTTTACAGCAAGTAACTCATATCCTGACTCCTCAAAGCCTGTTCACCATCTACAAAGCTCAAGCTCAAGTGTGATGGAATATACACTCCACTCTACTGCTTGGGTGAAGCTCCAACTAAAGCTTGATTGGTAACCCATCGTGCAGCAACAACATTCATTCTCTTCACCAACTCAAAATGGCAGCAGTGCATACTGTGAGACATAGCACAATTCATCCAAACTCATTCAATAGCACTTCCAAACTGGCATCCTCATCCACTTAGATGGACAAGGGCAGAAGATGCATAGGACTACCATCAACTCTCCTCCAAGCTACAAAAATCCTGACTTGAAATTATATCACCATTGCTTCAGTGTCTCTGGGCCAAAGTCCATCCTAGTAGTATTGTGGATGCTCTTACTCTCCAAGGATTAGAGCAACTCAAGGAGGAAACTCCCCACTTCCTTCTCACGGCAATTAGGAAACAGTAATAAATATTGGTTTAGCCAGTGACACCCACATCCCATGAACGAATGAAAAAAGGTTCTGTTTGTGAATGACAAGCCCTGCATATACATCTGTCGCTTCCAGCACAAATAAGTGAGCCACACTGCAAGTCCAACTGATTATCTTAAATTGGCTGATAATGTAATTCTCAGCGGAATCAGGATTGTTTCAAAATGTTATAGTGTCAATATTAAATGTGCTTCAATGTTCAGAGATTTACAAGCCAAGGCTTGTTGGGTATTGTCAGCACTCTGCCCATTGTGAAAGGTCAAAGGGATTTATTGCTTGATATGATCTGCCAGTCACTGGGGCATAGGACCTACATACCTGACATCACACAGTCAATGAATTTAATATATTATATTACTCATTGGTGTGGTAGGCAAGGAGACTTTTTGGCTTGACAGCAGCATCCTGTGGATTAGATCATATATTTTTACTGCATAGTATAAGCATGAAACAGTTAGTTGTTGTTTTATTTTTTTGAGACACAATACCCTTCCAGAGTAATCAGAGGTAGATTAATTGCACTTCAGGATGCAAAGTAGCACCTTCAACCCATTCATGAGTTTACATGACATATAGCATGCACTAATCTGGTCAACGCCAAGAGGATAGGTTTGATGTGTCCTATTTTGACATCATGCAATGGCTGTGATCTCTTTATGAGGTTATTAAGGCCAATCTCACAGCACATGGAGTTGTTTCCCTCTTTGAGATTTAGTATTCTTGCAATCCTGTTCTAATGAGCGCAAGATGGGAAACTTTTGAAAGCATGTTTTTTTTTGCTCAAGCGATATTCAAGTTCTGTACTACCAAACGATTCATTAAATCTTTATTAAGTTGCAGTAATACTCATGAATAAACTCAGGTGAACAAAACATGTGCTACACATTTTACTCAGTGACAGATTGCAACCATATTTCTGTCATTTTATCTATGGCAAAAACACAGATTTAAAACTTCACATCAGATTTTAATTAATTCTTAAGCGCACTGGTATGAATAGTTCTAAAGCTGATATCACTGTACTTTGTCTTGAATTTACTGACTGTTACTTCATTTGTAGTGTAAACCCGAGAGACAACATTATTTTTCCTTGAAGGTAAAAGATTAATAACTTTTAAAAGGGATACACGTAATATTGCAAATAGAACTATTTTGCTTGAAGCTTCACTGTAACAGATTGACATTCTGGTGAACTTGATAATGACATAAGGGTTAGAATTCATTGAAGTTAATGCAAGAAAATATTTGAAAGAAAGCAACGGTATTGACAAACCCCTAGTGCCTAGCTCTTCACACGATGTAAATAAGAGTTTTCATCCACAATTTTCCAACGCATTCTCAATTCAATACTGTCCCTTTAGATTAGCATTTGACAAATTTAACTTCTTTATTTAAAAAAATGGAGAAAAAGAAAATTCAGGAAAATTCAGACCTGTTCGACCAATGTCTGTGTGAGGTAGTGGTTGGAATATATAACTAAAGACAAACTGACAGAGCACTTAAAGAAATTTGAGCCGATTAAAGAGAGCCAACATGGATTTGTAGAGGGTCGATCATGTCTAACAAATCTAACTGAATTTTTTCAGTAAGTGTCAGGAGTAATATACAGGTATTGTCTGTATTGCATATGCATACAGAAGTCTAAGAGTTTAGTAAGCATCTACTCAAGAAACGGCTCACTAAAATTAAAATCCATGAAATTCAAGATAAATTATTGATCTGATTTGGCTGCAGAAGGCAAAGGCACATGATAATGGGAATGTACTTCAGTTGGAAGGAATGATTCAAAGCAATCCACAAGGTGCTAATGATATTTGTTAATGGCTTAGACAATGCAAAATAGACAAGTATGCTGTTGATACAAAGACTGTTGCAAAATAAGAAATGTACTCTCAAGCATAACATTGCAAAGAGATATTGGTAGATTTAAAAATCAGGCAAAATTGAAACAGGGAGATTTCACCACAATTAAATGCAAGGTAGTCCAATTTGGATCAAAAATGATAGATCTGACATTTTGCTTTTAAAATGGTTAAATACTAGAAAAGTCTAGTTGTGATCCAAGAGATTTATGAGATCATGTACACAGATCATTAAAAGGCAATAGTCAGATCCACAAACATTCAGAAAAGATTAACCAAGTATATGCCATTAGGTACTTAGAATATAACAGGGGGGAATGTTTTGTTACAGTTATGCAAAAGCCCAGTTCGTACCATATCCTGGGTTCTGGACATGGCACATTAGAAAGGCTTTGAAAGAAATGCAATGCAAGTTCAGCAAAATGTTAACATGGTTCCAATCAATAGATTATGAGGAGAGATGGCAGGGCTTGTGTTCCCTGGAATATGACATGGTCTCAGGTGTTAACGGGCTTGCAGTTTAAGGATTTGAAAATAATTGATAGGGTAGCTGGAGAAAAATGTTCTTCACTTCCATCTTTTCCACCAAAGAATGGAACCTTAAAATCCTTAAGGAGAGATACAGAAAATAATTCTTCCCACAAAGGCTATTAGAAACATGAAACTCTATAACAAAAAGGCAGCAGGTGCTGGTTCAATGCTGAGTTTTTATTTTTAAATCAACAGATTTATTTTTGCCAATCATGGGTATTCAGGGACACGGAACCAATGAAGTTAGGGTATAAACCAACCATGATCTCAATCAGAACCATGACAATCTCAAATACTCTACCATTGTTCCTACATTCCTAAAACAAATCTAAACAAACATTGTTTTTGCGACTGAGTAAAGCACATATAAATTATTTGTGCGATGGATAAAGAAAACTAAAAATAAATTTACATTCTTTTCAAATAGAAAACAACTGAATAATGAAGATCATATTTAAATAAATCCAACTTGTAATGAAACAGAAACTAGCAAAGTACTTAGAATGTTTAGGATAACATTTCTGATTCCCCATCTCTGAGGGATTCTAAGAAAATAAACAAATCAATTTGTTAACAATGCAGTTTGGAAAAAGATTTGTTAGCCAGAACACTGAGAGAAGTCTCTTTTTTTTTATTCAAACATTGAAGACTGTGGCAAAGTTCCTTGAACAGCCAAAACCTCAGTTTAGTTTCTATAGACAACACATTGAGAAGTGCAGCAGTCAGTCAGTACTACACTGAATCCAACTCACATAGCGAGGGTTGCAGCTACTTATTATTTTGACATACCAATACTCAGTTGACTCAAATAATGATTAAACATTCAGCTGCAATAAACCATCATAAAAATAAGTTTCTACTTAAAAAGTGAAACATTGTATTACATACATTAATGAGAAGACACGTTGTTCAGTATTTTGTTTTATAAAAACAGTACATATGTACATCACTGTCAGCCAGTTTTCCCACATGAACTTCAAGACTAAAATTTCATTTTTTGATCATATTTTAGAACAGTTCTGCAGATAAAGCACAGCTCTGGAGAGCCATGTCTGAAATGTCAGGTCAAGTGTGACACCTGCTTTATGCCCTCAGCACTTGGCATTATGACAATTTAGATGGTGCTCCAAGTTTAATTATTTCATTATTAGAGACAGCCTTAAAATTACACTATTGTTTCATGTACAGTTCCATTTCATTTTGTAATAAACTTGTTACATATTTTCTAGCCCAGTTATATCCCGATAAGGCCACATTTGAAACAATGATATAATTTGAAAGCGTACTTTTAATATAAAACACAGCGTCACTGAGAAAAGAGGACACTTGGTTCAGGCTGATGTAGAATAGCAGATGGCCGTTGAATAGTGAAGGTCAACAGTCCAATTTACTGATTCACTTTATGAAATTTTAGCATGGTTATTAAAAAAGGAGGAAAATATGGGCCATCACATGGCAAGGTATTTCCATCATTCTTTGAAAGGACAGACTAAATATTATATCCACGCAGTAACCTGCAGGTTTT
Organism: Chiloscyllium plagiosum; assembly: GCF_004010195.1. Taxonomy (NCBI): domain Eukaryota; kingdom Metazoa; phylum Chordata; class Chondrichthyes; order Orectolobiformes; family Hemiscylliidae; genus Chiloscyllium; species Chiloscyllium plagiosum. The sequence continues at coordinate 70,190,471 of NC_057719.1, forward strand.
GACTGTGTGCTGAGAAAAAAATATGTTTACAAGTGATGCTAAGTGGTGAGGGTAGGGGCAATTAGTAAGTATCGGGTATTTGTCGTTACTTAACATTCTGAAATCCTTTAAGTTCACTGATTACAATTTTAACCATATTCTTAACTAGAATTTAGTTAGTTATATGGAGAAAACTTGATAATTGATCGTGCTAAGCTATCTCATGTTAACATAATCAGAATGCATGGTAGTATTCCCTAAGACAAGCACATTTTGGCATGCCTGGAGTGAAAACATATTCTACAACTAAGGTGGTCTGCTTTAGATTATACCTGCAATACTTGTAATGAGTCATGAGAATCCAGTACCTGTGTTGCCAGAGGGGATACATGGGATCATTATAAGCAACTCTAAGCAAGCAATCTTATTATTGTGTTTGAAACAAATCCAATATAAACCTGTAAAAGCATTTTAGTCTGGGTTAAGGAGAGATCCATACTTACTTTTATTAGGCTTATAGCAGAAAGCAAAGAGCAAAGTAAAATATAAAATGCAACTTAAAGAAACATAGCATATACGAATGGGGATGTGGGCACCATTGTAATAACCAATTCAACCAACCTACTGTAAATAATAAATGTGTGGTCGATTGTGGGGAATTGTCACCTTATGTACAATGGGAGTTATGGAATTAACATTAGCTTTGTTTCAATATCAAAATTATTATTCCATCTTCAAAACATCAGCTGGTGCCCATTTTAAGCTCAGCTGTTTGATTTATATTTCACCAGCTCAATAATTTTATGGACGTTATCCCATTAGAAATCTGATAAGCTACAAATTATGCAACCTTTGTAGAATTTTTGTAACACGATTCTTTACAGAACATTTTTTTCAGTTGCAATGATTTTCATGCTTTTCTCAGAATCACAAGGATATTGCAGGACTGCAAGAACTGTAATGTGCATTCTGCCCATTTCTTGTGTACTTGTGTGTGTGTGTGTGTGCAGTACCATGACACCAGAGCCTCTGAGGGTCAGATTAATTAAGCTCACCAGCAGCTGCAGTGCAATGTGAGAAGCACATTGCCACATTTCCCACCAGTTCTGCCCAATTACCTGCAGCATTCCAGTACTGGACAACTGACATCTAGCACACTGCTCACAAGACTACATTCCCTCTAGTCTCCTGATGAATTTTAAAACAAAATTCTCAATCCTTTGAAAGCACTGAAGAACCCCGCACCTGCTGCAGCGAGCAATGACGAGTCCCAGTGAGAGTTTTGTCAGTCAGATCTCTGCAGATGCTCTTTTACTTTATATCAGAATCAATCCAAAGATGGAAATGAGATGACAATCTCATGCTCAGACCTCGAAAGTCATTTCTATTTCTAAAAGATGTGGCTTGACAGGCCTACAACAGTTAAGAGTGCATCCTGGCTTGTCTCCAGTGTAAGCAGCTGCAACTAAACATTGTGGTCAATAACAACAAAGACCGAGGTTCCCACATCTCTATCCCCAGCAGAACAGGAGAGTGGGGAATGGTTATCAGTTTCAGCTACTTACAGCTACAGAACCACAGTTGCCTGGTAATTTCTGACAGTTTTCAACCACTGAAAGAGAAGAACAACACGAAAAACAGGACTGAGAAGTATGTGGGATTTGAAACTGGCATTTCAGCTTTGGACCTGGTTCAAATTCACCTCGGACTGGCAGAAGCGAAGTCTCCTCTTCGAACTAGTTGAGAGCTGCTATGGTACACACGAGTCCATGGCACTTTAGCAACTTATCAATCCCACTGAGCAAGCACAGAATGGCTACTACGCTAAATAGAAAAGATCACACCGCTGCAGCGCATGGTACTTATATGAGGGTAGGATTATTTAGTGAGAGCTTGTGTTTTAATGACTTAGGAAGAATTGGTGCTGACGTACATGCTAATGTGCAAAATGCTCTATTGTACAAAAAAAGAGCAGGTCATTACAACATTATGCTAACTTGATAATGTTATTAAGTTTAAAAAAGTACAGAAGAGAAATGAAATTTCCATAACTATTGTACACATGCTTCCTAGTAGTTAATTGCAAATCATTCCTCAATACAATTTTTAGGAACTGTATTTAACAAATAGCCTTTAAATGTGATCATTAGTTATCAGTCATAAAATTCACTGATAACCATAATGACTACAAAAGGAAAAAAATCAGAATCAATGCTTAAGTCATGCTCACCCCAAATAACAATCACAGTGTTACGATTGTTTAAAAACACAATCTGGAACAATTTCAAGGCTACAAATAATTCTGGAGTGTGATGATAGCTGTATCAACTGTGCTATGTAGAACATGAAGTGAATAACCTCTTTGTAACAAGTGGAGATCAAAAATATACAATACTAAAAATCCTGTATCTAATTGCATGTATTTCCTTAAATCATAAACATTTTTAATACAAGTCACTGATTTCACAGCTTAAAGACCGAAACAACATTTTGTATCAGTTCAGTCATTTTATCTTCATAATTTCCCTGCACCAAATTAAAAGGTAGCCACAAAACCTCATACAAGGATTCAGGTTGAAATGTATTCTTTACAAAAATATTCACATTAATCATAGCTACAGCATACAGCTACTTCTCGGGAACACTTGTGGTAGAGTGATAGTGTCCCTATCTCTGGACCAGTAGTCTTGAATTCAAGTCCCACTTGCTCCACAGGTTGATGCAGAAAATAGCTACATTGGTTTTGCATTGTATTTTTAACCACAAACTGTCCTTGTGCTCTATATGCAAAATTAAAATGGGCTCTCTCAGTCTACAATGTCAACCAAGACCATCAATTCTCTTCCTGTCTTGTAGCAGAAATTATAACCAATTATTTTCCAATAATTACTCAATTAAGACTATGCCAATTACATAAATGTGTTAATTAAAATTTGTAATCCATTAATTTACTGTGAAAGTACACATAAACACTTTCAAGAGCTGAACAGAAATGTTTTAAGTCTAGCCCACGAAAGGAGATGCTTTTCATTACTGCCTTTAATTGATGTCAGCAAAGAATAATTGGTAGTGGCTTACATCAGCAAGTGAACAAGATGACAACCATCTGTTGACATCAGAAAGTAAGCTTTACAACCTGCGCAAAGTAAATTATTTTTTTCTACATTTTAGCATAAGGCATTTTGGTAACAAGCATACTTACTTTAAAAAATGTCTGTAATTTTCAACATATAACAGCAAACAGTAAACCTTTGTGTTTCTTAGTGCTAAACTCAAAAGTATCATAATCCTTTTGCATTGCAACATCTAGGTCAACAGTTTGACACTGTAAGCCTCAAAACACAGACAATATTATATGTATACATTAATATATAATTTGATATATATATATATATTAAAAATTTCACATTATTATTCAACAATGCATAGAGACCAATATGTTTAATATATTTTAGGGGACCCAGTAGAAAATGCAGCTAACACCGATTTATGTGACAAAATCTATATTTCTTATGAATCTATTAAAACTAAAGGGAATCTAAAATGTATTGGTTTAATAGTTGCTGAGTTCCTCACCAGCTGCCATAAAATTGAAACTTTATAACAGCTGTTTTCATTCCTTTACAACAAAAGTTCAAAGTCATGGACTGGCCCTTCATTTTGTAAATGATGTAGGAAGCAGTGCTCAGTTTCTCCTTAATTCACTCACATGGGCTTCAGATACAGATTCAACCAGAATCCACCCACATTAACCTTGGGTGTTGTGCAATACTGTCGATATTATTTTGCTGTGACTACTTATACCTCCTGTTTGAAAGTGTAACTTTCTAAATTAAAATACAGACATGCTGGGTATTATTCTCATCTCAGTCTTAAACTTGTGCAACTGACTCATTCTCCTTCATTAGTCTTTGAGTCATCAAGTTATATTATACATTATTTAAGTGAAATGTATATATTTGAATGTTTACATATCTGTGAATGGTTCCTAACTAATAATTTTAACAAAGTTTCAAAATATTACAAAGTTAAGCAAATTACTCATTATTCACTTTGACAAGTTTTGATAGTTCACAGCTAACAATATTTAATCTTTATATCTATAGTATTAGTACATTGAGAAGGCCTATAACTGAGCTATGGTTCCTGATGGGGGTGGGAAGAGTAGAAGAGAGAGACACAATGTGGATTAAAAATTATGCCATTTTCAAGAAAAACATCAATGTCAAGACAATTTCCATTTAAAAATGTATCATCAAAAGTCGTTAGTTAAAATTTTACAAGTTAGCACTGAATTTGTGATGCTACTCAAAGACAAAAAAAAGAAGTTTTTGTTTCACAGAATTCACAATTCAATACAACAATGACAAGCAGTAAATGCAATTTTTAAAAAAATTTAAATTAAGATGGGGCACTTGATAGCAATTATTGGCTTCGCAGTCTGAACGTGAGGAAATTACTTTCATATTCAGTGTCTTGCTTTAAATCCACTCATTTTTTTTTCTCACGCAAGCTACTGCTGGAATGACTCATTAATTCAAGATTTTTTTTAAATGCACCTACCCCTTGGGTAAACAATTTGTGCTGAAACAGAACCCAAGCGATGACCAGAGCCAATTCAAAAAAGTACACCATGGTCTTCTCCCTACTACCCCTCATTCCCAAATTATATCAGAGTCCATTCAAATAAGCTCAAATAACAAGACACACATTATTCCACTCTCCCAAGTAAACAGCAGAAACATGATTTTTCACTTCTTTTAATAAGATTAAATTCTAAAATCAGGATTATTGTTAAGTTAACTTAGAAATGAGGGTGCATTGGACTTAATTTTAACCCCCCATGTGGGATAAAAAGAAGTGAAAATTTTTTAAACCCAAACCTAACCCACCTCTAAATGAGTGGACTACAACAAAAATGATGTGAGAACTACTCAGCAGAAGAGGCATGAGCTTTTTCAATGCCTTTTGTGGGTCAGGAAGAGTGTTTCTGCCCAGGTAAGTCTATTTCCCACTCCATACAATCATCCTCTATCTATTTTCACTGACAGACCCAACCAGACCAACCAATTTGCCCTCCCAATCTCTTAGTCTAATCTCTCTCAACCTTCCAAACCTTACAGTACTCAACCTCATTCACAATTACAATTCTCAGTTGTTCTTGAGCTGCACTCTTCTGGAGTGTCAGTACCCAGGACGGCAATTTTTTCATAAAGCTGGCTTCCCCTAGGGGACTTTCAGATTTTGCAAACTGAACTCTTCATCCTTACTTGGAAATCCCAGTAAATATCAGGACCCTCATAGCAGTTATTCCAACTTCAATATTTCAGCAGTCTGGACTACAAACCTAAAATAACAGCTATTTTAATTAATGTATTCCGCCTGTGTGTTCATGTTAATACAGAATTAAAATCTTTAGAGGAATAGAATAAAATACAGTGCTGCAATTTTAAAAGTGCATCATTTACTGAATTAATAGTTATTTGTTTGAACAGCAAATAAAGTAATGCACATTAAATCCTTTTTTTATTTTAACTGATCATTTATCTCACTACCAAAGCACAATTCATAACAGCTAGATATTTCACCTAAATTATTAGAATCTTTTTTATTCTGAAAGTTTTATACGTGTTACCGTAACTTAGGTTCTGAGTTATAAATTATATGCTACTCAATTTTATTTTATCACATGCATTCACTATAGTTGATTCTGGAAATTATCTCCCGCTTAAAACATACATTTTTCATGCACTTTTAATGAATTACTAGTGTTCCTGTATGCCACCATAGTTGTCACATTGTAATTTTCATTGCATTTTATCCCAAACCTCCAACATATTGCACTGATGCTTTGTCTTTTATTTCTCAATTCTGACAAAGAAAATCTTTTGTGCAGAAGAAAGTAACTCTTTAAATCCATCTACACCAGTCACATGACCAACAGCTGCCATGTAAGAATTGTCAGTATGAGCAGCTGGCAAGTTACTATATGGCAACAAATCCCCTCACTATCTCGATTTGTGCTGTGCTTTAACACTTAAATATCAAGAATCTTTTGTGATTTTGAAAGGTTGGCAGCTCTTTGAGATAATTATCAAGTAAGCTGGCAATGGGATGAATAATCTTAAGAAGTTAAGATGTGCACACATCAGAACTCTATATAATTGCTTTTGTTTTTCTTTAACCATCTTTTGACATCCCATTGGCTACGTTGCAATAAAATATTTTGAGCATCTATATATTCAACATGTGATAATACTGTTGCAATTCAAAGCTATCAAAATTTTGAGGACTTTGTTAATAGTTTGAGCAGGCATTCTCTGCATCTCTTAAAATGTTCATTTTCTGCAATTCAACATCTGTACTTCTGATACGTTATTTTATTAGAAAGATGGGTCAGGAAATATAATATACGAAGGGCATTAATTAATTCACAATAGTTTTAGCAAGTTTTTTTAAAAAGTAAAATCAATCTTTCTGGAATCCTCAGAGACTTCAACATTGCATACTGCTCATAATTTGCATTAGCAGAAAAGAGATACATTAATAAAGCATTTGGTTATGCACAAACATGGTATAATCATAATTTTCTGCATCAGAACATACAGGAAAATCACTTTAAAGAATGGCAAATTTAGTTAATAATAGCCCATAATTTTTAAAATCAAAATGGAATATTTTTGAAATATATATGCAAAGGATTTTAAAACAATTATATAATTGCATGAAAAAAGTGTTTAAATCAGTTACATGTCTTTAATAATTTTTTTTTGACAGAATTATTCAATAACTTGAAGTTAACATATTGAAAATGAACAAGATGTCAAGACTAGCACACACAGAGTCAGTTACATTTCAATATAGATCCTTTCCTTTCAGGTCATTACTTTGGTCAGCTAGGTAATTCAATGTCACATATGACAAAACAAGATTTCTATATACTGTTCCATGCTTCAAACTATAACTACGCTTTTTGGTTATATTTCCAAACAAAATTAGAAAGGGAACAAAATGTTCTGTGTATTTTTTAAACAAATAAATTAATCACCTCAGAAAAGTTATTCAGGTGTGTGTAGCCATTAATTGAAGTGGTAAATTCTGTATTCTATTTTTAAAACAATAAACCAATATTATTGTAGCATATCAAAAAAGTGGATTTGACCCAATCAGCAGACTGTAATTTTTTTAAAAATGGTGGCGAGGTTTTCAACAAATTCTTCAGATTACTTTTGAATTTACATAACTTTCATTATCCCACAAAATGAAAAAAGTATGGAATACAGTGTGGCAAAGAGCACTATGTGCATATTTAAGGATGACCAGAAGAACTGATAAATACCTCGAGTTGACTAGTAGTCATGAAATTAAATGTTATTCATATCATACTATTATCCAACAGTCTGCCCACTATTGCAAATTTGTGAAAGCACTTCTATAAAAAATTTTTTTACAGTAGTACAATGAACAATATGCAGCAATAATAAAAGAGACTTGCATTTATATAGCACTTTTCACAATCACCGGATATCTCAGTGTTCCACAGCCAATGAAGCACATTTGAAATGTAGTCACTGCTGTAATGCAGGAAACGTGCCAGTATGTGCACATCAAACTACCTCCAAAACCAATGTGATAATGACTAGACTTTCTAAATTCTTTCACAGTAGTGAAAGCATTGCTGGCTAGGTTTGATGTTGATAGAGGGATTTTTAAAATATATATATAATGCTCTCCACTTGGTTATTTCAGCTGCCTTGAAAACTTATCAAGTGCCACTACTGTGAGAATATCAACCACAAAATGTATATCTAATAAACAAAGAAGAAATGAATTTTTCCATTAAATATTTCTTTAAATGTTCAGACTGTGATCTTAATGATATCCACTTAAGGACTTACACTAAGTAGATCGGTGAAAGCAGGCATGGACATGCATGTACCTTTATTACATGCTCAATGGAATAGGAAGATAGCAATTTCTATCTACAGTCTTTATTTTCTTGAATAATATGTGCTAATTGCAACAAAGAGAGAAATCTACCTTTACAACAACAGTCCCATTAAGGTACATTATGACTGGCTCTGGTTCTCGCAAACAGGCCTGTATTATTTGGCTTGCAGTTCATCATCCTGTAATACTGTTGCAATTAAGAAATATTTCAATGGCTCAGTTATTTCATGTTGTATGAAACCAAAACTATCTACTTTAAAAAGCACACCAGAAATCAACACACGAATTTTCATAGTTAAAAATAGAACAAGATGAATTGTTTCAAAAGTACACATGTATTTCAGTGGGAGCCATCGCTGATAACCAAAGCACCCACATGGACATTATATTTTGCCAAATACATCACTATAAAATGAGGAGCAATTCTACACTGGGCAGTAGTTATTAGAAATTGTTTCTGGTTACGCTATTTTTTTTAGTACAACATGCAACAGAGGGAGAAATCTCAACTAGGAAAGGTACACCCCGAAGGAGGAAATACATGAGTCATGAAAGCTCATTTATACATCAGCCTGTTTTAAAATCAAATTATTTTTGGTGATGTTGTTAAACATTCAAATATTTCAATAGTCCACAGTGCAGAAATTGAATGCTGACATTTTGTTTTAACGTGATAACGAAATTCAACCAATATCAGAGAACAAGCTGGAAGCATACTGCAAATGTAATTGAAAGTATAGCAATAAGGATGCTGTACTGAATCCTTCAATGAGAGACAATATGTACTTTGTGCATGGAGGCAGAACGATACCTTTCCCATTACATAGCGAGTGAGAAATGATTGTGTAAACCCCAAATTAAAATTATCAGCTGTGTATCTACGCCCTGAATTATAAAGCCGGCATTTCGCTCCAAAGCGCGCACACACACACACAGCTGCAGGCTTTATTATTCAATGGGGAATAAACTCGGATTCAGACTGGTACACACACTGCTGCACGTGTTGCACAGAATGCTTGTGGCCGCACAGTTTGTCTTCCTGTCTGTGTGCATTTGTGGTTCCTGAAGGCTGGAAGGAAACCACAGGTATCTGCTGTGAGGAGGAATGCCAAGATCTCAGAAAATTCAGGCGATGGTGGTCAAATAGGAGCATTCCAGCTAATTACAAGGGTACACTGATCGCATCTAACTTATCGCAGATATGAAGTAACTAGTCAAAGGCGCAGCATTACTCTCACGTTATAATGCACGCATCAAATTCGTATAAGCTTGGAGGCTTTCTACAGCGCACTACCTACAATTTCAGATTTGAGAACAAACTGCAGCCGTCAATGGCTCTGTTTTGGATTGGGTACAAGTAGAATTTACTAAAGCCTGTTTATTTTCCTAAAACTGCTGTTCCTCGATTTGAAAAAAGAAACCCTCAAAATTAAGAAAGTGTGTCCCGCAATCCTCGCTGGTCAGGTGCAGGGAAATAAGCCCCTTTCCTTCCTGAGAAATAACAGCAGCACTACACCAGCTGTCCCAGTTAGATCAGGGAATCCATTCATCTCATTGGATACGAAGCAGCTCTCCAAAAGCAGCTTACTTATTCAAAGACCTTTTTAGTCATCAAGCCACTGATTTTTAATTTAGCTCGTTCCACGTCAGTCACATCCCAAAGCTGAATGAATGACAAAACTAAAGGGTGCAGCCAGCCCCGGGTTCCTGCCAAGCGCGAGCTCTGGCGATCCCATTCATCATAATTATCAGCAGACAACCTCAAATTGGTTTCAGCAATTCCTGTTTAGGACAAAAGTTCTTTTCGCGCACAGTTTGCGCAATAAAATCAGATCACAGAGATCAGCTGATAACCCTGCTACAGCTTGCGATTTTTTTTTATGGATTATATATTTATGTCAAAAGTACGCACTGGCTGTTTTCCCTCCCTTGCCTCGCGCTCAACTTTGTATTACAGAGAGAAAATAACTACAATTCAAGCACAAAATCAGTTTCGCGGTTCATTTGCAAATAAACAAAAAAGCAACAAACATATTTTTCAAAAGATTCTCTAAGCACGACCACACAACATTGAAAACTGACAGTGGGCGCGATCAAATACATTAGTCACTCTTTCCGAACAAGATCTTGAACCCGTCCTCTGTATTGCATTGACAGCATCCTCCAAATATTTAAAGGAATCCTTCCCCTTTCCTCTCAGCTGTGAGTCTGAGCCCGCTGTCACCTACCTGGGTAGAAATCTTTGGATTTGGACAGTTTGATCGTGGCACCAGTCTCTTTCTGCAGTTGGACAATGGTTTGTCCTCCCTTTCCAATAATAGATCCGGCAGCATAGCTAGGTATAAGGACTTTTAAAAAATATTGGCCGTCTTCTGCGAAAGGAAAACGAATAGATTATTGCAAATAACAGATCCCCACCAAAAATCACGATCCCTTCCACAACCATTCACCTATCCACCCACCACAAACCCCTGCGATACTCTATCCCTGGTAAAATGGAATAATCATTAATCAGTATATGTTGTCGTGCAAGAAAAAGCTCCTTAAAAAACACTCTATGCAGTACATTATTAAATTTGCCTAAACTATTGGACATTACAAAAGAAACGGATACTGTATGCCAAACGCCACAAAAATAAATGACATTTTGTGATGCAGAGGGAGAGAGTGCCTCTGCGTACCCATGTTTAGAAGGATTTTGAATAATGTATCAGAAGATGATGACAGTCGTGGTTTCCATGGTGATCGTGAATTTGTAATTGACCTATAAAACCGCGCTGTTTGCGTGTAGCGTAGTTAAATATCTCCACATACCGCACTATGTCAATAAATAAACGCAGTTTAATCGAGAACAACTCTCTGCTGCAACTGTACTGATTACTTACTATTTGCTGACTTTTAGACACAAGATACGAACATAATTAGCAACTACACGTGAATGAATCAGTGATCCTTCTTTCGGTGTGGAAAGAAAAATGACAGCCCTCTCTCCAGAACTTGGATTGTACGCCCGATCCCCCAACAGTGACTAGTCACAGCACAATAACAGATACGCCGCAGAACAATCCCCAGCTTTGCGCAGACGGTGTTATTAAAGAACAATGATCACTTTAAGCTCATTAATTAAAGGATCACTTCACTTTAAGTCAATGTCTGTTTTCTTTCTGACACTTGTCAGGTAACACTGTCAGTAACAAAAGGCGAACAAGCGAGAACGGCGACAATACACCGCGACAGTGACACAAAAACAAATCAAGATTGTTGATCAACAGAATATACAACCCCCCCCAAAAAAAACAATGCACGATGACGATCAATCACACAAACGCACAAGCTTTTGGCTCACCACAAAGACCATTAATCGCAATGCTCCGTCCTTCCTAACCACCTATTATTAAAATGTAATAAACGCTGGAAAGTGAGCTCCGCTCCTCATCCCACAGCTCAAAATTAGAACAGTTTCTGGCCAGTTCAAGTCCACCCCGCCGCACTTGCCAATATTTCCTACCATCCAAGACCCGGGAGGCAAGATCAATTATTGGAAGAAGAAAGAAAGTCACAAATAATACAAAAAAAAATATTTTTAATGGCTTGCAGAACAGAACAGACGCCATTTTCAAAGGGCTTCTATATATTTCTATATATGTAAGCAAAGCTACGGAGAAGAAATGGTGCTACCCACCGCCAGTGTTGGTTCTCTTGGTGTTGCCCGCCTCAGGAGGAGCTTCGAGCGGCCGCTTTCTGGAGTCGGGGGGATCCAGGTCTATGGGAAGCCCGGTGTGGGTCCCGTTCTGCTGGATGGGAGCTGCCGCCATCATGATGAGGATGAAGATGAGGAGAATGAGGGTGTTATTGTTGATGTTTTGTGGGCTCTCAGAGAGAGAGAGAAAGAGAGAGAGATGCGCTGATAGGGCCAAGCAAGGGAAAGGGAAAGGGTAGGGGGAGAGGGGAGGGGGGCAGGGATGGGGAGGAGGTCAGAGGTCACGCAATCCCACCCCCCTCCAAAGTCTAACCCCGCCCCCTCCACCCAACACGCCTGATTGGCAGCAGCATTGAGCCAATAGACACCGAGCTTGGCTCAGCCAAAGCCTTGCCCAGTGCCACCGGCCTCCAATCCGCTCGGCCCTGGTGCGGGACATCCGCCAATGGTGTGAGGTGAACAGTGTTGGGGGTGGGGGCACGGTGCTGGAGAGTGTACCCGTGTGCGGTCTGTCTGTGCCGGGATCTCTCCGAGAGCGCCGAGCAATCTAAAAGCCGAACCGAGCTTGGCTCGCCAGTGTCATTGCGAGTGCTCGCTGCCCTAACCCGGTTGCACGAGTGCGCTGTGAGTGTGCACTCGTTCGCGGATCGCGTGCCCTGAATGCAAGGCAAGTGAGAAGCGGAGCTGCAGCAAGATGCACCCTCAGGGAGGCTGAGTGCAATTCACAGCACATCGCTCTCCGACTTCAGCACGCTGCTTCCTTCTCCTCTGACTTGCGATGCAAATCCAATCATCACACTTCTCAGAAATAGCCTGGTTCACCAGACTTAATCAGCAGGAACATCAAATGTTCTCAAAGTAGTTCCACTGACAGCAAATCGTTTATTTACTGGCGGGGGGGGGGGGGGGGGGAGTCGAAAGCTGCAACAAGTAATGCTGGGACATTTTGAAAATAAAGTATAATTATGTCTATCCATGCCCCATCCTTGTTTGCCTGCCTTATCCTACATGATCTCAGTGAATGAAACATGCAAACGCCCTGCTGCACGGGGGATAAATGTTGCAATTAAGACATCTACCTCTAAAGCTGTACGCTGCTGTCCGAATTTAGCAGAAGTTCTGCAGCAATACAATAGTAGTTTTTAATTTTTTTAAAAAGTGTATCAAACTAATTATTTTTTAATGTAGATGATCGATAAATAAAGTCGCTAAATGACTGGCGTTTCGTCCCAAATTTGAAAATACGAGGACATTCAGTTTCATTTGTACAAAAATGATCTAAACGAAGTATTTTATCGACATATCTTCGAATATAATGAATTCCTTCATTGTCTCAGGCACATAGGACACATGATGATATTTTGTTGCTAATTCCATAAAACGTTGCCTACTTTTTAAAAATGTAACAGTATAAATAAAAAGCCGTGCAAGTAGCGGTTGTGGTATTTATGCCTATGCAATAAGAACAACGTGAGTACTTGAGCCAGGTTGTAGTTTGGTTTCCATGTGTAGTCCTAAAATAAAATGCTAAAAGATTCTGGAATGGAGCATTAACTGGAAAAGACGCAGAGCGATGTGGAATAGACGTAACAAGTGGAAGGGAGAACAGTTTCAGTAGTCTACCCACGCTTTATTCGCCCGGAACATCTAACGGTTGTTGTCATTAGGCTTTGAAGTAGAATTGCTTGTGGTGCGACATGACTGGAATATCAATTTATTTCAGCAAATCTCCCAATATAAATTCTGTTGAAGTACATGGCATCATGCTTGATTATTATAGGTTTCCCGAATTTGATGTTGGCATCTGCATGTAAAGATATTTATATTCTATATATGCAATTGCATATTGACATGAATACCAACACAAAACAAGCAAATCGTTGTATTAATAATCCAGTGAATACTAAAACGTTTAATTGTCTGAATTAAATAAATATTAAGAGAGTGCATTACAAATGACTTGCTGGTCGTCGTTAGAAGTCTGAGCAAAGTGCAGGATGCCCGAACTGTATAGTCTCTTAAATTCTTTTAATGCGTAACCCAAACCAGAAGGGTTCCTGAACCCATTCCTGAAGAAGGGCTTATGCTTGAAACGTCGATTCTCCTGCTCCTCATGCTGCCTGACTTGCAGCGCTTTTCCAGCAACACATTTTTCAGCTCTGATCTCCAGCATCTGCAGTCCTCACTTTCTCCCAACCCAAACCAGATGTCAGGATATAAACAGCCAATTTGTATTTCAGGTGTCCCAATAATACTCAGAAAATAAATCTTGCAAAAAAAAAGTATGCCAGAAGGAAAGTCATCTTTTGTTCGTTGTTGCTATTGGCCGTTCTCCAATGAAGATGTCACAGCTGGGGCTGTTGTTTGGCGCGCAAGTGGAGCTGACTGCTACACATCTTTAATAAAAGCAAAACACTGCCGATGCTGGAGATCTGAAATAAACGAGCCGAAGAAGAATCACGTTAGACTCAAAATGTTAGCTTTGTTTCTCTCTCCCCTGATGCTGCCAGACCTTCTGCGATTTTTCAGCAATTTATGTTTTTAAAAGCTTCTGAATCCAAGCACCACAACCAAACTTTGTACATAAGATTCCTTAACGGTTTCTTTTGTCGTATGTTACACAGGTTACACTATTTGCGTCAGGTTATACGTAAGAATCTAATTCAGTCACAACTTGAATGTGGCCAGCTCTGATACCATGCGCCAGATTTCTACCTCTTCAGAAATAGTGGCTTCATCTGTGCTCTGCATCACCTGGTGTAGCCTCGATAGTTGTAGGAATTTTTGTGGTCACTCCCGTTTTTGTACAGGATCACAATAGTTGCATCATGCACATTCCGAAGCGGAGACCTCTCCAACAGACACAAAGAAGTTCATGCAGATGCTACGGGAATACCCGCTTCCCACAATTAGTGGGTTCAGGTGGTATACCACCAGCACTTGGAGCTCATCCATGGGAAGTGAGCCAGTTGCTCTGCTAAGCTCCTTTAGGTTTCGTTTTTAAGTCAGCCTGTCAAGGGATGTTATAATACACCCCTGGAGCAGGTCAGACTTGAACCCGGGGCTCCTGACTCAAAGGTAAGAACACTGCCACTGTTCAACAACCAGCTCTGACATGACAGGATTTCTCTGGTGTTTCAGTAGAGCATAATGCTCGACCAATTTCTCCAATTTGCAACTGGAAAGGATCTTCCCTGCCTTTGCTGCAAGCACAGGCTCTATTCTTTCAACTATGGAGAGACTTCTTTTTGTCTGATGGATTTGACAGACCACCTTTGGTTGAACTTTGGACACACACTAATTGACCAATCCTGAAAATATTGACTTTGGGTTACTGTTCCTTATAGTGTATGGATCAGTAACTACATTTGTTCCTGACTCCTGGGTGCCAGTCCTTCATTTTTTTAAAAATACGTACTACATATCCTACTTCCAGAAGCTAGGCTCGTGATGTAAGACAACTCTATGTAGGAATGTTAAAGAAGACATGCATTTGCTGTCTGATTTTCCAAGATGTCAGCAATGGCATTACATTATTTCCTTAGAAGATTATAAATGACTTCACCTCTTTAGATTTTGTTATCAAGAATTATGACTGACACAATCTTAAATTAAATCCAACACACTTAGTGCAAAGTGTAAACAAAATAGATTCAATTAAATCACACAGTTATCGTCAGGTGATCAAATCTCTGCTGTAAGTAATGATAGCAGACCACTTGTCTTCAAGAACAGATTTCATTGCGGTGATTTTAGTCTTGAACCAATCAACAGCTATGGATTGATAGAATGTGTACAATAACCAAGCACAGAGAATGCTGGAGAAACTCAGCAAGTCTGGCAGCATCTGTGGAGAGAAAAATAAAGTTAACATTTCAAGTCTGATATGTCTTTTCTTCAGAACTGAAAGAGGTTTGAAAATGTTTGTTTTATTCTTTCTCTGGCTCTCACCTTATTCATCATTGACTCTTTGTTCTCCTTCCTTGTTTCTCAATTTCCATGTTGAAGATAGACTGTCCACCAATATATATTAGAAACCCACCAACTCCCACAGTTACCTCCACTACACTTCCTTACACTCTACTCCCTGCAAGGTTTCTGGACTCTTCCCTCAGTTTCTTCATCTGTGTCCCATCTGATTTGATGATGCTACCTTCCACTGACATGCTTCTGTCATGACATTTTTCCTCACCCAAGGATTCTCCCCTATTTTGTTTGGTAGGATCCTAAGCTGTGTCTTATTTCCCACACTTCTGCCCTCACCTTTGCTCACCTTCACAGAAATATGGTAGGGTTCCCTTAATCTTATTCACCAGCCCACTAAACATTACTGAAGGATCATCCTCTGCCATTTCTGTCACCTCCAGCAGGATCCACCACCAAACGTACCTTCCCTCCACTCCAATGTCAGCATTGTCAACAACGGAAATTGTTCCCTCTTTGGTCCACTCATCCATAGCTAACACTTCATCATTCTCCCATGGCACTTTCCCAGACAATAACAGAACCTGTATATGCAACACTTGTTGACTCATCTCCTCTCCTCACTATCCACGGCTCCAAACAGACCTCCCAGTAAAGTAACATTTTACTTGTACTTTGTTCAATCAGGTCTACTGTATTCACTGCTCACAATATAATTATATTGGCAAGACCAAGTGAAGACTACTTAATGGGTAACTACTTAATGGAACACCTCTGCTCTCTCTATATTTGGATGACCCTGATCTTCCAGTTGCTTGTCATTTTAATAAACCACCTTGCTCTCATGTTAACATTTCTGACCTGGCCCACTGCAGTATTTCAATGAAGAACACCGCAAACTCGAGGGACAATGCCACATTTTCTGCAGGGCACTAGGATGCAATATTGAATTCCACAATTCCAGAGCCTGACTTCCTGACATTTGTCCTCCATTTTTCTTACATTCTTCTCCTCTCCTCCCACAGACCTGTCTTGTGTATTTGTTTACTTTGCTCTCAGCCAAACAGACACATTTTCACGCTTTCACACTTTAATTTACAGCCATTTATATCTCTATTATCCCAATTTACAACCTCAGCCTTTGTAAACAAAATCATTTTCTCAAGCTTTTCAGTTCTGAAGAAAACTTACATCAGAGTCAAAATGTTAAAATCTCTCTACAGTTAACACTAGATGATTTTTTTCCCAGCATTATCTATGTTTATTCCAGATTTCTATCATCCAGAGCATTTTGATTTTGTCCAATGTAAATACATTTCATTGCAATTCAGAATTTTTCATCTGATTGAATTCTCTGTTTTTACAAACATCTTAATAATTGATGTGAAGTGTGCTTTGATACTTGCGGAATATTGTAAATATATCTTTTCAATTTGTGGCATTGACTTTTCTCTCACTTAACTTTGATTACACATATTAATTAGTATGCTATCATTTAACATTTGGAAAAATACCACAAAATGTTGCAGGTCATTTCATCTTTTTGCCTAGCTGGCTGAAAATACAATCCAGGGATTCAACAAAGTTGTATCTTGGTTAAGCGCAGTTTCAAATAGCTACATTGGGATATCCAAACTACTTTAAGACACACCTCCTGTTGGCTAAGTTAAGAGCTAATTGTCTATTTATAGCAGTGGTGTGTAGGATTGAACAAAATCAATTTGCCGTAGAAACAGATATACAGTATGATAATTACAAGCTTGTGGGAGATCTAGCTGAGTAAGGTAACTACAGTTTGGTTAACCAGCTTTAACTGAATTTTATTAACACCAACTCTTGGAAGTGACTCAGATAATGGATGTGAATAGATGTTCACAGTATGACCATGAATGAAGTATAATTTTCTTCAATGTAGTCCTTTAGTGATTAAAACATAGGTATTTGAATTGAATTGATCTGCACTGCAAGTATTTTACAAATCACACTTGCAGAACCTTGAGTTTTTAATGTTCTTTAACTGGAAAGACGGTAGTTATTATCATCCCTGCATGTCCTAAGGCTATTAATAAGCAGCGACACAGTGATGGAGTCAAAATACATGTTGATAATTCCATGCAAGCATTACACATTTCCTTTCTTGAAAGACATTAATGACCTAGTGTTTCTCTAGGACCATGATTAACATAATATCCTACCATATTACATTTTAGCAGTATGTTTTTGGAAAATGACAAAAGCAGTGGTCATGTTTTTATATTTTTCAAGTAAAAGGGTGGGATAAATTTTCAAAAATCCACAATGCAGCTCCCAATCTACCTCTGGCAAATTCACTTTCAGTTTCATTGGAAATGATTTGTATAATGGGTGACTAAATGAGTGTAAGGATGCTGAATTGTTCCCACCTGCTTCAAGAAGATGACTATCATCCTGGTGCCAAAGAAAACTCAGGCAACATGCCTTAATCACCACCGTCTGGTGGCTCTGACATCCCATCATTATGAGTGCATTGCGAGGGTAGTAATGGCACACAATAACTCCAGTCTCCCTGATTGCCTTGATCCACTCCAATTCACCTACTGTCACAGTAGGTCCACAGCAGACACCACCTCCCTGGCCCTACACTCATCCCTGGCATAACTGGATAACGTGGATACCTGCGTCAGACTCCTATTTATTGACATTAGTTCCACATTCATCACCATAATTTCAACAAATTCATATCCAAACTCCCAGACATAGCAATCTGTTCCCCCCTCTACAACTGGATCATTCACTTCCTGACCCGCAGACCGCAATCAGTAAGGATGGGTGACAACAACTCCTTCTCAATAATCCTCAACACTGGTGCTCTGCAAGGCTGCATATTCAGTCCCTTACTATGCTCCTTATACACTCATGATTATGTGGCCAAATTCAGCTCTAACTCCATTTATAAATTTGCTGATGACACCACTGTAGTGGGTCAGATCTCAAACAATGACAAGACAGTGTACAGGAACAAATTAGAATTAGGTTTTATTTTCATTCGAACTCAACTACAGGAATATAGCAGTCAAAAAGTGTGGTGCTGGAAAAGCACAGCAGGTCAGGCAGCATCCAAGGAGCAGCAAAGTTAATGCTTAGGCATAAGGCCTTCATCATGAATGTTGGTGGGTGGGGTAGGAGGCTGAGAGATAAATAGGTGGGGATGGAGGGGAGGTATCTGGGAAGGCAATAGATAGATGCAGGTGGAGGGTAATTGTGATAGGGCAGTAGGGATGGTGGAGCAGATTGGTGGGAAGAAAGATGGATAGGTAGAACAGGTCAAAACAGTGGTGCTAAATTGAAGGGTTAGATCTTGGATGAGGTGGTGGAGGGGAGATTTGGAAACTAGTGAAGTCGATGTTGATGCTGTGTGGTTTAAGGGTTCTGAGGTGGAAGATGAGGCGTTCTTGCTCTAGTTGTGTGGTTTGGATATGGTAGTAGAGGACACCCAGGACTTACACGTCCTTGGGCGAGTGGGAGGGGGAGTTAAAGTGGTTGGCCACAGGATTGTTTGGTGCATGTGTCCGAGAAATGTTCCCTGAAATGCTCCGCGAGTTGGCATCCTGTGTCCCCGATGTAGAGGAGACCACATTGAGAGCAATGGACACAGTAGATGAGGTGGGTGGATGTGCAGGAAAATCTCTGCCAGATGTGAAAAGATCCTTTGGGGCCTTGGATGGAGGTAAGGGAGAGGTGTGAGCATAAGTTTTACAACCTAAATGTTCAACATTACAGTTCTTCTCAGTAAGGAGTGGTAAATAAAGAAATAAAGTTAAACGTTACAAAATTAGGGCCCTTCTTTAACCATGGGCCAGCAGTCCTCCACACTGAGCTTTCCCCATGAGGGCTTGTAGTCCCCACCAGGGATCGATCTCTCCCACATGCTAGGCTCAATCTTGTGCTCTCTACGAGGAAAGACCTCTCCTCCATGCTGCACTCTATCTGTCGATGCCCGTGCTGCCATCTCACAGCTGACCACCACATCCAGCATTACTGGCCACCTTGCTGCAGACTGCTAGAGTCCCGCTGTGGTACCACTCAGGGACCCCACCCATTCCCACCTTGGAGAAGCTGCTATGTCACCGACTGCTTTGTCTGTGCTCCAGGTCCCCAGCCTCTGCTATTGCCGCTGCCAGAGCCTCCACATCTGGGTTCCCTCCAGAAGGTAAGGAGAGAAAAAAACTCAGCCACCATCTTGGAAAGCTATCAGAGAGCGGGACGGGAATGGAGTTGGATGATAGAGAGATAGACAGCTTAGCGGCATAGTGTAAAGACAACAATCTCACCCCCATTGTCAGCAAAACAAAGGAGCTGGTCATCGACTTCAGGAGGTGGAATGGAGGACATGTCTCTGTTTGCAGCTGTGCTGAGATGGAGGTGGTTAAGAGCTTCAAATTCCTACGAGTAAGTATTACCATTGATGCTACAGTTAAGGCAACAGACTAAAACCTCTACTTCTTCAGAAAGCTAAGGAAATTCAACATGCCTATAATGAAGCTTACCAATTTTTATAGGTGCACCATAGAGAGCATCCTATCAGGACATATCACAGCTTGACTTGGCAACTGCTCTGCCCAAGACTGTAAGAAATTATAGAAAGTTGTAATTTCAGACCAGTCCATCACAAAACCTAGCCTTCCTTTCATTGACTCCATGTACACTTCCAGCTCAAGAAAGCAGTCAAAATAATCAAACACCTCTCCCACCCAAGTTATACTCTCTTCCACCCTCTTCCATCAGGCAGAAGATACAAGATTTTGAAAATGCTACCAGCAGATTGAAAAACAGCTTCTTCACTGGACCATCTCAGACACCTACCTCTCCTTCCTGGACCTCTCTGTCTCCATCTCCGGTGATTTCAGGATGGACCTCACACATATTAGAGTTGATTTTCTCTATACCTTCTCTGCAGCTGTTACACTATATTCTGCAGATTGTTCTATTATTCTGATGTACTTAGGTAAGGTGTGAATTGCTTAGATAGCACGCAAAACAATACTTTTCACTGTATCTCAGTACATCTGACAATAATAAATCAAATAAAATATTATTTGAATATACTAACAAAGCTGTGTGCCTCAATTCTTAACAGATTTTTAGATTTCAAAATACCAGATCAGTGTTTCCTGGTTTCAATAGGTTAGTACCTTTCCAACACTGGGTGTAGGCCAGGAGAAGCAAGGCTGGACTCAGCCTCAGAACACTCCAGGAACCTCTTCACCAATGATGGATTGCCTTCCCAAAATCAAAGTGCCCCCAAACCTTAAAGCCAGTGCAATCTTCACCTCCACCCATTCCACTCACAACTTCCCTGCCTCTTACCTAGTCAACTTTCAGATTCCTCCCATCCAGTAACAATGACAACAATTTCTCTCACCCTTCACTCTCTGGCTGCAGCCTTCCAGTACAACCCTTTGCACCTGACAATGACCAGTGTCTATATTACTTGAATTTCCACTGTAACCCATCCTCACTCTATTGGCGTTATGTTAAATATCAGTGACCATGTGTCTGAATTTATTATAACTGAATTCCAATAAATAATTGCATGACATGCATTCTCCTTCAGTGCATTGTCCTTGTGATACTTATGTGTCCATGTGAACCAGTGTAAGTGAATTAGAAGATGCAGTTAAATCAGAACACAATTTAGCAACAAGTTCATTCTCCTTCATAAAATTTGGGAACAAAAACTTTCCAACTTTACTTTCGATATGAAGATATAATTTTCATACTAACCTACAAATCACAACTTAGATTCATTTGGTGATGGTAACATCAGGTCAAACAAACGGAAGGTAATATTTTTAAAAGGTTATTTTTTGTCTTAATATTATGAAACAGTGTTTCTTTGCAACCACAATAAGAAAAATGTTGCTTGCATCATGTTTTAAGCTCTACTGTTTTGGGCATGATACAACTAAGTTGCTAAGTCATAAAAATCCTTCTGGAAATTGGATGAATTGGTGTTAGCTCAAAGTCTTGTTCATTCTAAGAGTGCAATTATCTGGTCCTCATGCTCATTTTGTTAGGTACGTTATTGCATAAAATATTTGTGAGCAAGGTCAAAACCACCAAATTTACATCAAATTAATTATAATGAAGTCAAGGCACATCTCTGCTTTATTTAAAGAAGACATTAATGGCATGTTCTAGCTTTCAAAATTTGTTTCATAAATACATTCTGAGGCATACTTTTCAAGAAGAGGTTTGGGCTGGGAACAGAAGGGTGCCGGAGCAAAATGTCTTGACTCAAGATAGCATGGTAGTTTTCCACTATGTTTCAACTCCCTGGAATCATCCTCAAGCCTGAATCAAAGGCAGAATAGCTACCTAGGCATATTATTTTATTAAACAAATTACAAACAAACAATTTACAAAAAACATTTACAGCTGTACATAAGAGACAGCAATGTTACAAGGGAGAGGAGCAGCAAAGCTAGGCCCCAAACCCTACCATTCAACCATTTTACAGGGAGATGAGGACAAACCTCAAATCCCAGTTCCACTTATGGCAAGACAGTGACAATGACATTTGTACATTAGACAATACTGTTACATACAAAGTGCAGCTACCTAGGCATAAGCTGTAAGTAGCTTGTTATTTCAACTGAATTACTAATTAAGGCCATTGATCAGAGACCAATTAGAATCTTCCAGTCAGTCTGCAGAACAGCCACCACAACTCACACTATCAGGATACTTGGAGGTGGTTTACTAGCAACATGGAGACAATTGGACTCAAGGTGTCCAGAAATTTAGGATCCCAGGAATGTACCATACTCTGTTGTCACCATACATATCTAG
Source organism: Chiloscyllium plagiosum (assembly GCF_004010195.1). NCBI lineage: Eukaryota > Metazoa > Chordata > Chondrichthyes > Orectolobiformes > Hemiscylliidae > Chiloscyllium > Chiloscyllium plagiosum. The sequence continues at coordinate 70,212,855 of NC_057719.1, forward strand.
CTACAGTTTATGGGTGTAGTCCCCCTCTGTGGCCATTTCTGTTCTCCATTATTGTAAAATTCACAAGGAAGACATCTCAAAAGGAAGAAATCATCTCTCTTCCTTAGTTCAAATAACATACTGCAGCCTCTTCAACTCTAGAAGGTTTACTTTTTGTCCAACAGTTTACCAGGCATCTTGGGATTTGAGTCTGCCATTTTGCCACTGATTGGTCAATTCTGCAAAAATTGCCATTGGGTTACCGTTACTGACAAGATATGGTTAAGATCCCATATTTATTCCAGACACCTGTATGCCAGTTATTAATTTGTGTCTTTTTGGATTTCCTTGACTGCAATTTTACTTTGTTATATTTCCCTTATATTTTTATCTTTTCTACTTTTGACTCTTTTTTTTTCCCCCAAGCATTTAAATGTAGAATACATTTTCGAAAGAGAACTTGTGCAATATGCTTGTGGATTTGGATTGACTAATTGGGTGCATGATTATTGATTGTGGCTTCCCAAGTTGTCTCTCATTGACTAGGCCACATAAAGACTTCTTCCTGTCCCAGTGTGATTACCTGCCCAGTTTCAATTAGTCTCAATGATTCCAACCAGTTCACTGCATTTACTCCTATTTAATTTAAAATTTTCTCTAATTCAGCAGCATCATCCGAACATACAGATTAGAATTTGCAGTAAACTATTTGGTTTCTTGAGCTTACTCTGCCATTCAGTGAGATTATGGTTGAAGTGATTACTCCATATTCCCACCTACTAATGGTAACCTTTCACCCCTTGCTTATCAAAGATTGACCTAACTTTGCTTTAAAAAGATGAGTACTGCTTTTTTGAGGGAAATTTACGACACTATGAGAAAATATTTATCCTCACTTTTGTCTTATTCTGAAACAGTGACACCAAGTTCTAGATTATTCCATAAGACGACACATCCTTTTCACATGAACAACATCAAGACCCTTCAGGTCTTTTATGTTTTAATCATGTCTCTCTTGCTTTCCTACTCTATTCTAAACTTTTTGAAACCAGTCCAACCCTTCCTCATCAGATAACCCACCCATTGCATCTGTTAGTCTGCTAAACATTCTCTGAACTGTGTCCATTGAATTTAGCTTCTTCCTTGAATAAGTAGCCAATGCTGTGCACAGTACCCCAGACATGGTTCCACTGATGCCCAATTATAACTGAAGCATAACTTCTCTACTTTTGTATTCTATACACCTTACAATAAACTATAAACAATAACATTCTATTAGCTTGCTGTAGCTGCATTCTAAGGAATCACATATTTTTCTTATCAGGTTACAAACTGGAAAGTAGAAGTTGGACATTGCTACAGAGCTGAAATGTCTTGAGGAGAGGTTTTTACTGCAACTTGAAGTTCAAGTGCAATTTTGTTGTGTACACTTTAACTATAGAAAACTACAGGCTGAATCTCCCTTTTATTTTGCTGCCTCAGTTTCTCAAGTCTTTAGGACAGTTTCTTGCCATATCTTAACAAATGCAGCTAATTAATTACTACCCCACCCCTAAAACACTATGCTCACCTGGTTCTAACAGCATCGGCACAATGAAATTCCACAGTTTCCATTCTTCCCATTCTAGGCTGGAAAGATTGAGTGGCATTGCAGACATCTAGGCCTGGATTCTTTGATGGAATTGCTATTCCAGGATAGGTGGCAGTTGTGATTGGGGACCTTGCAAAATTTCCAGCATGGCAGACTCCAAAGGAATTGCCTGGGAAATTGAATTTTCCACTGTGCAATTTCTCTATGCCTGGAACCCACCAAAGTCTCCATTTAAATTAGAGACTTTGGAAGGTTCTAATGACTCAGGTCAAATTAGACTATTAGGTACATACCCAGATCTGATGTGACATGACCCAACGTGACCCCCACCATCCCCACCCTGCTAGGACTAAGCCGATTCACCCCCTCCTGCCAGAGGGGACAATTTCTCCCACGCCAGGAGAACTACGCTATGCACAGCACCACCCACATTGCCACCTTGTACTCTGGCATCCTATGCACATGGCACCCTACCTGTACCTGAGATGACACCACATTTACATTGTGCCTGACTCTGCCACTCATCTGACATTCTACACCAGCACCCAACCCCTCCATTGTTGGCACCCTGCCAAAAGACACGCTATCAACCTGGCACCCTGTCCACCTAGCACCCTCCTCACATCTCACCTGGCATTCCACCATTGACCATTTACCAATTCCTAACTGGCACGTTGCCCAGCTGGCACCTTGTTGCCTGGCACCCTGCCCAGCTGGCACTCTACTAACTTTGCACCCTGAGTGCCAGAATCTTTAAAATTCAGGGTGCAGCAGCCGACCGCTGTGAAAAGGAGTTGAGGTTCCCTTCCTTTGATGGTTCTCTATTACAAAATAAGATTATCATGGAGGAATCTCCTTCTCAACCTTTCCCCTGGACTGAGGAATGTAGGTCCTCAGATCAGATTAAATCATCACCTCTAGTGAGAGAGCAGTTGTATGCTCCTGTAGAAAGATGGTAAGTTTTCCTTAACAAAATAAGTGTCAGTACAGAAGTGCCGCTCTGTATTTCAATGGAGCCCTGAGCAAAGTGAATGAGCATAGGGGTACGACTACTGTCTCTCAAGATCATTCACAGGTCGAGTGAGTTCCTCAAATCGGTTTTCAGGCCTGCATTTGAAGCACTTTATCCAAGTAGCTTATATTTCCATTTATTATGGTTTGCTTTTTTTCTACAAATAGATGCAAACTTTTAAGATTTTGATATTTAAAGAATGCAAAAAATGAAATCCAAGAATCCAATGTGCATTCCAACATGTGTAAGTCAACAATCAGACATATTAACTTTATCTACGTTTCAGCAGAACTCTTTTTTTTACTTAGTGCAAATGTATCAGTGTCTTCGTTGCCAACTTCAAAGTTTGCTCTGCATCAATCTGCGCATTGATGCTCTTGTTTCAAAGAGCTGAACAGTTGTTCAAATGTCTTGCATTTGACTTTATTTTTACTTCAAGTTTTGAGGAAACTCTCTGTTAGATGAGCACTATACCCATATTCTTCTGGTAAGCCTATACTGGAACAAAATTGTTAAATTTCTTGGAAAATGGTTTTGATCTTTATGGTCACCTTTTTCCCGCATAATGATGTGGCACACTTTTGTGTTTGATGAGGATAATTAACCATCTCTGTATTTATTGTGAAAGCATTTTAATTGTAATTGTTTTCAAGAGGAGTGGGTTGTATGCAGAAAATTTTCCTTTCCACCAATGGAGCATTAACAACTCCAAGCAGTCATTTGCCAATGACTCAGGATCCTCATGACACCTCTCTGATCCACTTGCAGCCTACTTACGAAGCACAGACTTGCCTTGAAAGACACAATGGCAACTAACTTTGAAATATTGCTAACAAGGACTCTTTATTCGTGGGACAGGTTACTGAGTTAGATCAAGATGCATTTCAGGGCTTCTTTCTTGCTTTCCTAGCACCTTTCCTGTATGCTGGCAGCATCCATGTCCTGGATTAGTGGTGCTGGAAGAGCACAGCAGTTCAGGCAACATCCGAGGACAGGCAAAATCCGAGGACAGGCAAAATCGACGTTTCGGGCAAAAGCCCTTCATCAGGAATTTGCCCGAAACGTCGATTTTGCCTGTCCTCGGATTTTGCCTGTCCTCGGATGCTGCCTGAACTGCTGTGCTCTTCCAGCACCACTAATCCAGAATCTGGTTTCCAGCATCTGCAGTCATTGTTTTTACCTAGCATCCATGTCCTGCCTTGTCTTCCCTTGTCTGTAATAACTTTCAGTATTGGTGTTTTAGCACAACCTCAAAGCTCTGTGCTGCCGGATTGATGAGCTCTTTTGTACAGACAGGCTGTTTGTCATGCTTCTCATTAGGAATCTGTCCTGGCAGATAGGGGTGGGAAAGGGAGGACATGTTGCTGTATGGGACACAGAGCTGTCAATCTAACACAGACAACATGCCAGCTGCATGGCCATCACATCGCACATTTATTCAACCAATTTGGAAAGTAGGTGCAGGCTATTTATCAATCCAATCACGAGGCCCCCTGCAGGTCAGGAGGTCCCAGTAATTTCAGTCACAGGCACACAGTCCACAAACTTGATCATGATACATCATCTGCATGGGCCAGTCATTGCAAATGGATATAAAAGATTACAGTATGGGAAGCGGGTAATGGTCAGTTCTGTAGAGCCATCACAAGCAGGCGGGGGAATAGAGTGTCATCAGTCGGGGAGCTGCAAACACAGCGGTCAGGGGAGTTGCGTATCATTGGTCAGAGAAGGCTGGGGTGAATGCAGTCCAGTGGGTCAGTGTGTTGATTTTTGAAGAAGGTGGAAGAGAGGGCTTTAGGTACAAAGAAAGAATGTGGGGATGGGCCAGTCAAGGCAAGGGTCAAAGCAGAGGAATGTAATGAAGTGGGGACAAGGACCGTGGCAAGATGGAGAAAGCTGAGATTTAAGGGGCGTATGCAGAATAGCATCGGAAGGCATGGTTGGCTAGATGAGGCAAGGTTATTGGTAATGTGGTCCCCATGGAGGGAGTGTACAGGTCCTGGGTGGGAATAAGTAAGGTGTAATGTCAGGGCCCCAGCAGCACAGAGGACATGTGGATGTAAATTTCAATGTGGGGGGCAATGGGCTGTTGATGTAGTGCAAAGTAAGGGTGGACTTGGAGGCTCTGGGAGTGCATGTGGTGACCAGGCAGAGCCTCATTGTTGATGGATTGTCTGGAAGCTGGATTCCCTGTCATCACTTGGCATCCTCTAGATACTAACTGCAACTGGAAAATGGGTCAGACAAAACTCAGGGTTGGTGAAGCCAGTGTCAGTTTGACGGGCAAAAGCATAGGATCCATGTTTTGAATGCTAGAACATTGCAGCAGCAATAATGAAGCAGGCACTTGCAAACTCTCGTCTACATTTAATTTCCAATCATTTATTTGATTATTTGCAATACAGAGTGAAAGTGCATAGGATTCAAATGTTGGTCAATGGTGGCTTGTGACATTGGTGCTGCAAATGCCATCACCTTGGCATTTCAATGATGCAGAAGTTCATGGCAATCACTTAATAAATGATGTGATCGACGCTGTGGTGGTCCAGATGGTGGGACTGCTGAAGATGCATTCCATTACTTGGATTGAACTGGGGAGGCTTTCCAGTTGGGCCAGTCACAGTGTGCCACCTTATTCTGGTGCATTATGGTCTGCACAATTGGAGCAGGCAGCAAGGTGCAGTAATCGATGCTGAGGAACCTGGGGAACAGTAAAAGCATCCCAGGAGAAGGAAAATATAGAGCTTGGCTGCAAACCAGACAGGATTTGGTTGACACCTAATTTGAGTAGAAAAAAGTAGGGTACAGTGGACAATTATTTAATAGTCATTGGTCATGATGCTGGCATTTAGTTTGCATTCTGGGGGCAAACTGAAGCCTTTATTGGTTTTGTTCGTGTTACCCTTCTGGTGGCTGCAAATAAAACCTCCTATTTAGAACTGCCTGATTGATTTTTTTACATGAGATGGTCCACTCTGTACAATGACAAGCTGTGGATCTAGTGGGCATTGGACATAGAATAGCAGTGACCTTGAGAGGATGTTTATAGGGGATGTTTATAAGGACAGATACCCTGCATAACCTTGTGAATAAACTGTGATGATGGGTTGTGTTGAGGTGGAGTATTAGCCTTGCATAACTTTGCAGGTACTGTGCCATTATGTTATTGGTGATGGATAATGGCTAACTGCCAATTCTTCAATGGGTGCGCAGTGACATTTTAAAGACGGTAGGGATGGCAAATATGCTGGTCTTTTGGTGGATATTTGCTGAGTGGTGAGTTGTCCTGGGATTGATGCATGATAAGCTGGGGCCAGAATTGGACAGGATTGTTGCCATTGAGGTCAATGGGGGAAGTTTCATAAAATATGGTGAGATGTCTTGTGGCTGATCCCTCATCCTCCTGATCAGTGGCCAGAGGCATCGATTTAAGGTAAGTTGGGAGTGGTTTAGAGGGTATATGAGAAATGTTTTCTTCATCCAGAAGATGGTGGAATCTAGAATTCATTACCGATAAGGGTTGTATATGCAGAAACCCTCATAACATTAAATAAGTATTTAGATGTTCGCTTGTGATGCCAATGTACACAAGGGCATGGGCCAAGTGCTGGAAGATGGGATTGGAAAGAGGGGTATGGATAGGGTAAACAGACAAGGTTTTTCTCACTGGGGTAGGGGAGTCTAGAACTGGAGGGCATAAGTTTAGAGTGAGAGGGGAAAGATACAAAAGAGACCTAAGGGGCAAATATTTCATGCAGAGGTGGTGCGTGTGCTGAATGGGCTGCCAGAGGAAGTGGTGGAGGCTAGTACAATTGCAATATTTAATAGGCATTGGGATGGGTGTATGAACAGTAAGGGTCTGGAGGGATATGGCACTGGGTGCTGGCAAGTGGGACTAGATTGGATTGGAATATCTGGTCGGCATGGACAAGCTGGACTGAAGGGTCTGTTTCCATGCTGTAGATCTCTGTGACTCTATGACTCTATGACTGGCAGAGACTCAATGGGCCAAAGGTCCTTTTTTGTGCTGTTGAAGTCTATAACTGAAACTATAAATCTTGCTTGTCTCTCGCCTAACAAATCTCAAAAAAACTTGATGAGATTGAAAATTAGTCACATAAACATAAGATTCAACCTTATATAATTATAGAAATGATCTATTGGCTTGTTTAGAGCAATTTCTGATTTGCCTGTAACATTTATTTTAAGTACACTGAAGCAAAAATGAGTGGTTTAAATATAAGAGAATCAATAATGCTAAAGGTGGTCTAGCGTTGCTGCTTAGCAGTAATTAAGTACAATTGGTACACTTGCATTTGACTGTAGTTTCTTACATAAGTATTTTCTTTCCTGATAAGGGAAAGACTCTGCACTGATCCCATGTGATCTGCACATTATTAGTGAGTAACACATCGATTTAATTATCTAGGGACAAAAATATGTGTGCAACAACATCCTTATTCTTCAATACTTATTGCCACCATTGACAGCTCTTAGATAATCACATTTGAATCAAGTTCTGATAGTTTTCATTTTCATGAACAATACAGAATCATTTCAAGTATCTAATCTCTTGCAGTTTACCAATTCTGTTTGTCAGCAATGTCTTTGAATGATATGGAAATAGACAATAGATTTTACACAAGTATAGGTGTTACTTATTCATTTAATTTCATCCTTTTAACCTGAAGACTAGTAAGAGAAATGATTCAGTTTGACAATGGAATTCCTGAAATTTTTCATGAAGGAACAGGATGAGTTCCTGTATGTGGGAAAGAGGAGTATCCACTGGAAAGGTTGGTTTGGTTTAGCATCTCAGCTGCAAATTTTCATTTGTTGACCATGTAGTACTCCCAGTGTACAGCAATGAAGTGCCAGCCTTGATTGGCCAAACTATGGAAATTTGAAATACTATTAGATCCAAAATAGAATTGGCATGGAGAAATAGAATAGCCTTTATTGTCACGTGCACTCAAATGAGTGCAGTGAAATGTTTGTAATGTCACCTCTTGGTGCCATCTTTGGTACAAAGTACCTAGATACAGATACTTTAAGTGCTGTTACTGAATAAAAACAAAGGTTTAGCATGTGAATAAAGTTTTAAAAGTCCAGAGTGATAATGGAAAGTGACCATAAGGTATTTAAGTTCCAGTCTCTCTCCAACATGAGTCTGTGGTTGCCAGCCCCAGAAGATGAGGCCTTGTTGCCTCCACGTGCCAGCCTCCGTCCATGAATCCCTTGGCCACTGCTCTGGCTTTGGTCCATGCCTGTTCCACTGGTACTCTGGCTCCAGCCCGCTGCCACTCTGCAAATTGACCTGTGTTCGCTCTGAGGTCCAGTCGCGACTCATCTGCCTCCGCTCCATTCTCCAGATAAGGCAAGGCAGTCTAAGGTTGGAGATGGGAGGAGCGGGGAGGGTTGAAGAAAAAAAGCTACAAAGGGGAAAAAGAATAAAGGAAAAGAAACTGGCAAGCAAAGGAGCTCCGTGTGAAACAGTAAACATGAGGATTGAGAACGATTCAGCAGTTAGCAAAGGAGGACCAGTGATTGATTAAAAAGTGGACAATAGAGCACAAGAGTAAGGATATGGGGAACATCAGAACTGACTGTAAATTTTTCCATAGGTATGTAAAGAGTAAATGTCTAATGAAAACTAGTGTAGCTCTTTCACAGGGTCCTCTACGTTTTATCATTTACATAAATCATTTGGAGGCGAGCAGAAGAGGTACAGTTAGTAAGTTTGCAGATAACACCAAAACTGGAGGTGTAGTGGACAGCGAAGAAGGTTACCTCAGATTACAACTGGATCTTGACCAGATGGGCCAATGGGCTGAGAAGTGGCAGATGGAGTTTAATTCAGATAAATGCGAGGTGCTGCATCTTGGGAAAGCAAATCTTAGCAGGACTCATACACTTAATGGTAAGGTCCGAGAGAGTGTTGCTGAACAAAGAGACCTTGGAGTGCAGGTTCATAGCTCATTGAAAATGGAGTCGCAGATGGATAGGATAGTGAAGAAGGTGTTTGCTATGCTTTCCTTTATTGGTCAGAGTATTGGGTACAGGAGTTGGGATGTCATACTGTGGCTGTACAGGACATTGGTTAGGCCACTGTTGGAACATTACGTGCAATTCTGCTCTCCTTCCTATCAGAAAGATGTTGTGAAACTTGAAAGGGTTCAGAAAAGATTTACAAGGATGTTGCCAGGGTTGGAGGATTTGGGCTATGCGGAGAGGCTGAACAGGTTGGGGCTGTTTTTCCTGGAGGGTCGGAGGCTGAGGGGTGACCTTATAGCGGTTTACAAAATTATGAAGGGATAAATAGGATAAATAGACAAAGTTTTTTCCCTAGGGTCGGGGAGTCCAGAACTAGAGGACATAGGTTTAGGGTGAGAGGGGAAAGATATAAAAGAGACCTAAGGGGCAACGTTTTCACGCAGAGGGTGGTACGTGTATGGAATGAGCTGCCAGAGGATGTGGTGGAGGCTGGTACAATTGCAACATTTAAGAGGCATTTGGATGGGTATATTAATAGGAAGGGTTTGGAGGGATATGGGCCGGGTGCTGGCAGGTGGGACTAGATTGGGTTGGGATATCTGGTCAGCATGGACAGGTTGGACCGAAGGTTCTGTTTCCATGCCCTTTGTCTATTTATAGACAAATAGACTTTGTCTATTTATCCTATCCATGCCCTTCATAATTTTGTAAACCTCTATAACATCAGCCCTCAGCCTCTGATGCTCCAGGGAAAACAGCCCCAGCCTGTTCAGCCTCTCCCTATAGCTCAAATCCTCCAACCCTGGCAACATCCTTGTAAATCTTTTCTCAACCCTTTCAAGTTTCACAACATCTTTCCGATAGGAAGGAGACCAGAATTGCACGCAATATTCCAACAGTGACCTAACCAATGTCCTGTACAGCCACAACATGACCTCCCAACTCCTGTACTCAATACTCTGACCAATAAAGGAAAGCATACCAAACGCCTTCTTCACTATCCTATCTACCTGCGACTCCATTTTCAAGGAGCTATGAACCTGCACTCCAAGGTCTCTTTGTTCAGCAACACTCTCTAGGACCTTACCATTAAGTGTATAAGTCCTGCTAAGATATGCTTTCCCAAAATGCAGCACCTCATATTTATCTGAATTAAACTCCATCTGTCATTTCTCAGCCCATTGGCCCATCTGCTCCAGATCCTGTTGTAATCTGAGGTAACCTTCTTCGCTATCCACTACACCTCCAATTTTGGTGTCATCAGCAAACTTACTAACTGTACCTCTTATGCTCACAAGTTGATTCCTGGCATGGTATGAGGAGAGATAGAGTAGATTAGGATTGTATTCACTGAACTTTAGAAGAACTCGAGGGGAATCGCAAAGAATCCTATAAAATTCTAACAGGTCTGGACAGATTAGATGCAGGAAGAATGTTTCCGATGGTCGGAGAATTCAGAACGAGGGATCCTAGTTTAAGGATAAGGGGAAAACCTTTTAGGACTATGATAAGGAGAAATTTCTTCACCTAGTTGAGTGGTCAGCCTGTGGAATTCACTACCACAAAAACGTTATGTTCTTTCAAGAATGTGGTAGACATAGCTCTTGTAGCTAATGGGGTTAAGAGAGAAAGGCAGAATTAGAATATTGAGCCCAATGATCCACCCTGACCATATCGAATGGTGGAGCAGGCTTGAGGGGTCAAATAGCCTTACTTATTCTCTTATCTTCTATGTGACGGTATCTGAAGTGAAGTTTGAACTAAAGACCGGTAGTGAGAGTGTTACCACTGAGCCAAAGGTGCTCGTGGTTACATTTCAGGATCTTCCTCATCCCTCTAAATTTCAGAAGACTTTGAAATTAACATAGAGCTACCACAGTTCATTTTAAGTTGGTTTCTAACTATATCAGTCAAGTTTTTGCCTAAATAGTTGTGCCTTTCACCAGTGTACCCTTGATTCAAGGATGATGTCTACTCAAGGTTGTGATTTTTTTTCCGCATGGTTCTTCAGGTGACTGAACAGGTTGATTTGCGAACCACAAATATTTAGACTCACAGGGCAAGATGTCCATGAAGTTGTGGGACCCGGAGAACAGGATTTGCTTCCTTCTATGACGCTGTTCTGCTTTATCAGTAAGTCATGTGGCCTCAAAGCTATGACACAGTTTGATGCACAAGTCATTGCCAGTTTGAACAATTGATCGCAAACTCATCCCAGACCTTAATGGCAACACTCCCAAGATGAACTTCAATGTGTCTTTGTAGCATTTTTGTTGTCCTCCCCTTGAATGTTGCCTTTTCATAAGTTGAGAAAACAGGACCTGGCAAGTAAGATGCTTTTCAGCCATCCAGGTGCAGCCTGCAATTCATCGTCGTTGATCTTGTCAGAGTAGTATCTGAAAGCTGTAAAGCTCTTATCAAGAAGTATTAGTCTCATGACTCACTGAATCAAATTCTTTGGTCAGTTTGATGAATGCCACAATGATTTTCTGGTAGTGTTGTTAACATTTTCCTGGGATTGGTCTGGCAGCAAAGACCATGTCAGAGGTTCCTCAGGAAGTTCTGTGGCAGGATTTCCTTGGCTATGCATTCATTCTGTGGATCTGGGACGAAGAAAGATACTAACATTTGTTTGATGGTCCTCCCGCTGAGTCAGAAGAATGTGGCAGTGTCAGGGCTGATGGAATTTCTCTGAAGCTCTTATATGTCGCTGAGACACAGTCACTGCTGTGTACGAATTTGGCAATGACAACCCTTCTTCGACTGTGACTTTTCTTGATTTGTGGAGGTATTTGTTGCTAAACTAGCTGCTGTAGTTTGTAGAATACTGAGCCAATTCAGCTGATCTCGTGTTGGATCACCTCACCAATGGTGCATTTTTGAGCATTGCGGCTATCAAGGTATGGGAGTTTTGCTTTTGCAGCATTCAAAGACAGGCTGAGTGTGTGATACACAGGGCTGGAGAGATTGAGAGTAGCTTGAAAATGTGTTGCAACAACACTGCACTTACCTGCACACCAAAGCTCATATACTTCTATGTTGGTCACTTTAGATTAGTTTTACATTCAGATGATATTTGATACCCACACCAGACGGCAGTCAATCTTTGATGAGATGAATAACCATGTGTGGTATGTTGTAAATATTTTGGAGGCCTTTACATCGCCTCTTTTGAACACTTTGGATTTTGAAAGTGCCTTTTTCTGATCTTCCGCTCAAGACATTTGCAGTCATATCATAATGAAGCAGTTGTAAGATTGCTTGGAAGAATTTTGGAATTTGCCAAATCCCTGAAGAACAATTCATAGAGTCTCATCACTCACTGAATCAAATTCTTTGGTCAGATTGATGAATGCAGTGAAGATATCCTGGTACTGTTGTGAACATTTTTCTGGAATTTGCCTGGCAACAAAGACCATGTCAGAGGTTCCTCAGGAAGTTCAAAAGCCACGCTGTGTCTCTGGCAGCATTTCCTTAGCCATGCATTCAGAAATCCAATAATTGTGACTATATTCCAAAAGGGATATAAATCAAGCAGTGGAAACTAATGAGGTGTTTACCTGTTGCTCATAGTTGGAAAAAACCCTGATGTTCATTTTTCCTGAATTGGTTATTAACCAAAATAATCACTACTTCATTTATTACAAGCAAAAATACACATTTAAAGAAATATCATCAATCTAATATTGGAACTTATTCCTCAATAAACAAGCAAATAAAACAATTGTTACTCAAATTATGCTTGTGAGCCTGCAACACAAATCTATAATTTCAGAAAAATGTAACAATACTTTAGTAAATAATGAATATGTTTTGGGTAATTTATGGATGCTGTTAGTTAAGATCTTTATGGATAAGTACACGTTGTTAAATAAAGTAAAATGTTTTATAAATGATCACGCAATGCATTAAATCTAATTCCTCCTCTCAACACCTTACACTGCATTTATGTTTGCCTTCTACCTGATTTTAGTTTTCAGTTCTGTCACAGTTTGTTTGCATTCCTGTTTATGTGATTACCATAATTAAATTACTGTAATCATAATTTTCTTGAGAACGTATTGCACTGTGGGGCTTCTCAGTCTCCAGGGCTTCCATTTGCAACTTTGTGTATAAATGGTGGTTATCACAAAACCTCACTCTGAAAATATCTTAAAAATAGCTGGATTTTTCATACCCCATCTCATAAGTTAATTATTTTTTGACATATTATTACAATCCATCATTCTGCAAGCAATTTCTTATACATTACTCAAAGGTATATTCTTCGTGTATCCATAGGATATATTGATTATTCCTAAGGCTATGGAGCAATGTGTTCAAAATTAACTCAATCAAATTAAGAGCCATGTCCAGTGAACGCACAGAAAAATCTGGATTCTGAAAGTTGCAATTCCATGCATGATGCAAGATGTCAAAATAAACATTTATTGTCAGGTTTGGGAATGGAACATGATGATAACATTGTTAAATAAAGTGTTTTCAGAACTATAGTGACAGTTGATGCAACTTTTTGTGAAGGAGTTAAACAGAATGGGCAAGGATATGATGGCAAGAATCAGGGTTTAATATTGTAAGTTTTGTGAGTGAAAAACCTATTAAATTTATAATGCATGGTTAAGTTCGTTCAATGCGATCCTACTTACCTTCTAATCCTGAAGCTAGGTTTTATTTGTAACGTGTTTAACTGATCAAGTATGAACATAAACAACTGTTCCTAATAAATTATTCTGAAATAGACAAATGTCTCATTCCTGGTTGCAGCAATGGTCAGACGTAGGGATAGAATCAACAATCTTGATTGTCAAAAATGTCTGCAGGGTTGATATGGAAATGCTACCTTCTTGTTCAATAGGCACAAAAATATAGACTTAAACCAAAATCAAACATTTCCTTAGTTATTGTGTGAAACGGAAAAACTGAACAGTAAATAAAATGGAGGACCGTTCTGTTTCCCTGTGCATAACTATAGAGAGATGCTTCCAGTGAGACATTTTAATCCAGAATATCTAATATTATTTAATGCTTCCTCTCCTCATAGAGATCCACTAATCCAATGGTGACAAACTATTTTGCTGTATCAAAGGCCACCAGGAAGGTTGAAATTCATAATTCTAATGCAGTAGATTATGATTCTAATCTGTGAATATACTGAAGCTTGTATTAGCATGCTAATTAGGTAATTTATAATTTTGTAATTCATGTTTAGAGGAACATTGTATTTGTATTGATAATATTATCCTTACATACTGGAATTTCATAACAATGTAGCTGAATTATCTGAGCACAATCATTGCTTTGCCTTGTTATAATGTTTGATTGTTACATGAGCAAAGAAACCAGAACTGTAGCTATGGCTGTGCTGTGGAGAATTTATTTTCAGCCCCCTAGTGATTTTCTTTCTCCAATACCTTGCACATCATTCAATTTCTGCAAATCAGTTTACCCTTGAAGGAGCTACTGAGCAACATTCTGAACAGGGTGAATGCATCTAAATGTGAAAAGCTGGTCTCAGAAATCGATGCCTGTAAAAATAAAAATCCATAATCTATTCATTTACTTTGCTGGGAGAAATTACAGCAACGTTAGATAAGCCTGTGAGGTTGTGAGATTAATTTGAGACTGGTATTTCATTAGATTGGATATGTACTGATCTCTCTCATCTTTGAAAAAAAATTAGAGATTTTACTCAAAGTTTCTCCTTGCTCACATACCACTGATGTCCCGAACTGTAATGCAATATAAATAAATAGATACTGGAATTCACATATTATGCTATTGATTTCTGAGATCTGATCATACAGTTTAGATGCATCAAACAGCTCACTGATTCTATCAAAGATGACCTGATTTGTAGGGTAAATTATGCACATTAAAGAAAATGGATGAATCTCAGTAACTCAAAAATGATCATTTTAGATAGATTTCCAATTCTGACTACAATTATTTCATTAGATTATTAAGCATTTCCATAAAACTGTTCTGGGATATTACATATTGACATGTAAAACAAAAACTATAGTCGAGTTTCCATTGACTGATTTTTGCTTAAGAGTTAGACCATAAGATATAGGAACAGATTTAGGCCATTCGGCCCAACAAATCTGCTCCCCATTCGATCATGGCCCCATTTTCCTGCCTTATTCCCAACCCTTGATCCTCTTACTAATCAGGAACCTATCTTTTTTAATCTTTTTTAATTGCATTCAATGACTTGGCCTCCACAGCCTTCTGCATCAATGAGCTTCACAGATTCACCACCCTCTGGCTGAAGAAATTACTCTTTGTCTCAGTTCTAATGGGTCATCCCTTCACTCCAATGCTGTGTCTTCGCGTCTGAGTCTCTCCCACTAGTGGAAATATCTTCTCCACATGACAAGCCCTTCATCCTGAGCTCATTCTTGTAAACCATTTCTGGAGTCCCTCCAAGGCCAGCATATCCTTTCTTAGCCACATGGGGCCCAAAACTGCTCACAATATTCCAAAAGCGGTCTAATCAAAGACTTATAGATCCTCAGCAGGACACCTCAGCTGTTGTATTCTAGCCATCCTGAAATGAATGCTAACATTGCATTTGTCTTCTTAACTGCCAACTGATCCTGCATGTTAACCTTTAAAGAATCCTGATCTAGGACTCCTGAGTCCCTTTGTGCTTCAGATTTCTAAAGACATTTTTCCCATTTAGAAAATAGACTATGCTTCTATTCTTCCTATCAAAGTGCATAAACTCATACTTTCCTATTCTATCTGCCACTGCTTTACCCATTCTCCTTGCCTCTCCCAGCCTTCTGCAGCCTCCCACTTCCTCAACACCACATGCCCCTCCACCGATTTTTGTGTCCAATGCAAACCTAGCAACAATGCTCTCAATTCTTCTGTCCAGATTGTTCATGTATGATGAGAATAGTTGTGGTGCCAACACTAACCTCTGCAGAATTCCACTTGTCATCGGCTGCCATCCCCACTCTTTGCCCTCTGCCCATCAGCTAATCCTCCATCCATGCCAGTACCTTGGCACTGACACCATGGGCTTTTGTGTTACTCCTATTTCAGGAACCAACTTGGAACGTATCACTTTAGGATGGGTGACAGTTGACTTGTTACAAGGCAACAGCAAACACAGTGGTAGAGTAACTGTGGTAGGAGGAGATTTGCTGTCACCTTGAAGGAGAGCATGTTTGTACACTTTGGAGCCACCACCTCTCCTCCAGGACAGCATCTGAGCAATCCTAATAATCTACAGGAGCATAGATTGTGCTACTTCTATCAGAGCCTGCATGTTGTTTTAAATGCATTGATCTTCCACAATCTAATCCTGAATAGCAGCATCTGGACTTGCATGGTAACAAGCATGGATTACATGATCTCATTGATCTTGCATTGCAACCTTCAGTCAGCATTAGCCGCCTGACGCTGCATCATGACTGAGTCTGCAAATACTCTCAGGGACTAGTCACTGCTTCATTGTTGGAAAGGATGGACTGCAAGCTCTGTGTAAATGGATAGTGACAACTAGCCCTGCAGTAGGACTGGCAATGCCCAAAACATCTCTGTGTGAATGCTGATTAGTGTTTTTCGATATGCCAGCCCATCACTGGCTTCATCTGATGCTTTTGCAGCAGAACGAATGTGTGACCTTTCCCTCTGATGAGCTGGCACCTCTGCTGTCCTTTCTCCTGCAGATGGCAGAAGGCCAGCTCTTTCTTGTGACTCAGCATGTGTTGATCCTGACTGTATCCCAACTTGCTAAAGTATACAAGGATCGATAATTCTGCTTCTTCATTGGACATCCACTGCTAACGTGGTTCCCCATGCCTGTGCTGGCCAGGCTGCAAGTCTTGAGATATGAAAGCACATAGATAAGGAGAATATTGGAATGAGAGACATGAGTGCAGAAAGCAATAGGTCCATGATCACATCATCAACAGATTGAGGCAACTGTACATTTCAGAGAAAGAATTCCTAAGAGTCTAATCCAAGTCTCATTTGGAGTCAAATCCTATATTTGCATACATTCCTGATGAAGGGCTCAGGCCCGAAACATTGATTTTCTTGCTCCTCAGATGCTGCCAGACCAGCAACATCACTCTCAACTCTGATCTCCAGCATCTGCAGACCTCACTGTCTCCTACAAGTAAATATTGTTGAGTCCTCATGGATTCTGCCTAACATGAAATCTGTACAACTGGGTTCTGCTCTGCAGTATAGAGAATGCTCTCTTAGACTAGACTATCCTTGCTTTCTTTGCCTTATCTAAGAGTGACCACTGCTTAACTCTCAGGAGTTACAACAAATTCTTCTGCTTACATATTAATATACAGAACACTGTACTTTGTATTACAGCTCTCTAGTACAAATCTTCCATTCCTCTCATCTCAGAGTTTCAGTAGCATATGATAGAGTATCATATCTTAAACATCATCACATCATTAGCAGAGACATTCTGATTATACTACATTTTGCACAACTTCTCTTGGGGAGAAGGCATCTTATTCTGGTTCAAATAGTCTATTGATTGGTCTAGCATTTGAGTATGTGATGGAACAGATAAATATATATCCTGAAGTCTATGTGAAGTGGATAGGAAACTGACGGCTAGCATAGTCTGCTTGATTTCCCTTGGTATTGTAAAGAGTAGGAAGGTGCTTTTTGCTCACATCCTGTTATACTGAGTTGTTTTGCACTATTTCTGAAGCCCAGATCATTGCAATCATTGCACATTGACAAACACAAAGCTGTGGTGATGAGAAATGGACACAGTACCTCTGATGAGTCTAACCAGTGATTTATAAAGGTTGAGTATGCCTTTCTTGGTTTTGTAATATGAATAAAGCTAAGGATCACATATGCTTTCTCAACAACTATATCAGCTTATTTTGCCATCTTTTCTCTTTTCCTGTATCCCTTTTAAAATTGTGTAAGTGTTACTTGCTCGATGTCGGAGACAGTGAAGAAAATGTGCATCTCACAAATCAGTTTTATTTTATATTAAGTGAAACTTCTATAGTAGCCAGAATTTTATCTGAAAATTATTTTGGATTATGAGGTAGGTGGAAAGATAACTTGGATATTTGGCAGTGGTGGTTTGAAAGAGGAATTGGGGACTTTGGTAAATGGTGTTGTGAAGTGGACTGAAGTATGGCAGTAGCTTAGAGGTTAGGAATGGAGGTTAGGAATTAAGGTTATCCATCTTCATACTGTAGTCACCTACTTTCCTCCCTTACTTAACCCTCAGTCCCATCTTCCTTTAATTCTACTTCTTTTGTTTCACTTTATTCACTTCTCTACATTGCATGAAGTGTCTTCACCCTCTCATTCTATTCCCTCTCATTTATTTCCTTTTCTCGAATTTCCACATTCTCTCCTTCCATGCATGTTCCAGTACTCCATCACTTAAATAATACCTTGTTACATCACCGTTTCCTCTTTTCCATGCTTTTTGAACTTTTTAATCCTTCATTCTCTCTTTCTCAAGAACGCATCTTTGATTGCTGGAAAATCTTTCTTATTTCAGTGCTTTCAGAAAACAAATACAACACCTTGCAATTCCTGTTTTCTAGAACATGCCAGTATTATTGCAATTAAAGTGGCGTTTTTTGTGCTGATTGAAGAAATATATATTTGGAACGCAAAGATTTCATACCTGTTATACTTCATGCTTCCATTAAATAATGCGATTATCTTTCTAACTGGCAAACAAAGTTCAGCTAAGGTTTTATATCCCAGATAATTCCCCACTATTTGCAACTAAGTCAGCCAGGGAGTTCAGTGTGCGGATATACTTATCATGTTTAAGGCTCTGGGTCATGAACAAACATTATTGCAAATAATCAAGGATCCTATTCTCCTCCAAGCAATCATATAGTAGTCCGGTGATACTATGTTCACTTCTGCAGCATTGATTGAAAGATCACGTCCATTGTTTAAAAAGTCTCCTTGGGGTATCACAAGGAATCATGGTGTAGCCTGACTACCTTTGGAAACGTCTGTCTTTTGCCACAAAATAGAAATTAACTATCACTTCTGGATTCTGAGACTATTACCACTCAAATGCCTGAAAACAAAATGCCCCAGAGTAGCTACTCAAGCCATTCATGAAGACCTCATTAAGCATGGCTTTAAGCAAGGAACAGGCTTGTGCTGTTGGCATGTTGTCATTATCATAACAGTGCACTGTGCACATTGACGGGGAAACATTTATACAGACACATATGCACAGCCTGATCTTTTAAAAAATACTCTTCTAGTTTAACTCCACTCACTCTCTTCAGAACAAAGATATGGCTATTGGTAACCACATGAGCCCCAGTTATGTCTGTCCCTTTGTAGAATAGTGGAATATTCCTTCCTGTAGTCTTTTTCGATTCCCCCCATTCCCCCCTCAACTCTTTCTTTCGTACATCCATAACATCATCAGGGTTGCTTCTATCTTTCATCTGGAATTGGAAACATTTATCAATTTTGCTTCCAATTTCCACCTTCCCTAGGTTTCATCTGGTCCATTCCTAACTCCTCCTTTCTCTTCCATGACATCTCTCTATCCATTTCTGGTGCTAAGCTGACCACCAATGTCCACTACAAACCCACTGACTGCCACAATTAACTTGACTATAAATTCTCACACCCTGCTTTCTGTAAAGACTCCAATCCATTCTCCCAGTTACTCTGCCTCCATTGCATCTATTCTGATGATGTCACCTTCTACACGAGGTCTAAGAAATGTCCACCTTTTTCCTCAATCAAGAATTCCCGCACCTGTGATTGACATGGTCCTTAAATTTATGTGACTAATTTTCTGCATTTCTGTCCTCAACCCTTCTCTCCTTTCCCACAATAATGACAGGGTCCCTCTGATCCATACTAGCAGCCACATCCAAAGAACTATAAGCTCCATTTCCACCACCTGGTGAAGTGCCTTCACCAGACACTTATGCCCCTCCCCTCCTTTTTCAGGTTTCTGCAGGGACCATTTCCTCTGGGACACTCTTCTCCACTCCTCCTCCATTCCCAACACATTTTCACATCACCTTCCCATGCAAACACAGAAGGTTCCTGCTCATTTACCTCCTCCCTCCTCACTATCCAAGGTCCTAGACATACCTACCAGGAAAAGCAGCAATTTACCTGCACTTCACTCAGTCTAGCCTACTATATACTGTTCACAGTGTAGTCTCCTCTCCACTGGAAGATGAAATGCAGACTGGGTGTCAGTAAAAATGACTCTGGGCTTCCAGTTCCCGACCACTTGAACACACCACCTTGTTCCCATGTCAATACTTTTGTCTCAGGCTTACTGCAGTGCTCCAAGGAAGTTCAACACAAGCTGGAAGAACAGCATCTCCTTTTCCATGGGGACTTATAGCCTTCAAAACTCAATATTGAGTTTCACAAATTTAGATCATGACTACCTTCTTATATAGGTCTAGATTAGAGTGGTGCTGGAAAAGCACAGCAGGTCAGGCAGCATCCGAAGAGCAGGAAAATCGACGTTTCGGGCAAAAGCCCTTCATCAGGAATGAAGGCAGGGAGCCTCTTTGGTGGAGAGATCCTCTTTATATGTCAATTGTTAACCCCACACCCCAGGTCGTATCATAAAATGAATTGCTTTCAGTACAAATCATTCCCACTTAACCATAGCCTCCATCACCACATTTCTACGTTTTTACCTTCCTTGTTTTAACCATCAACAATCCCTCTTTCTCAACCCACATTGTTTTTCCTCTCTCCCTCTGGGCTCCCTCGTCACCTGGCTGCTCGCTCCTCTCCTCCCACTCTCAATTACCGCATCAACACTAACACCAGGTATCCTAGTTGCGATCAGTTCTGATAAAGAGTCACTGGACTCAAAACATTTAAACTGTTTTCTCTCTATAGATAGTGCCGGACTTGCTGTGTTTCCCTCGCAATTTGTTTTTGTTTGTTTCTGGCCTCCAATATCTGCAGTTTGTTGTTTTATTATGCTCTTTTTTTCTTCATGGTTCTATGAGAAAAGTTAGTCTGGTGTTATTAAACCACTAAAATCAAGGACTGATTAGGAATAGTCAACATGGCTTTGTGTGTGGGAAATCATGTCTCACGAACTTGACTGAGTATGTTGAAGAAGTAACAAAGAGGACTGTTGAGGGCAGAGCAGGACCTGATCTATATGGATTTCAGTAAGGTGTCCGACAAGGCTCCCCATGGTAGGTTGGTTATCAAGGTTAGATCTCATGGAATACAGGGAGAACTAGCGATTTCGATACAGAACTGGTTCAAAGGTAGAAGACAGAGGGTGGTGGTGGAGGGTTGCTTTTCCGACTGGAGGCCTGTGACCAGTGGAGTGCCACAAGGATTGGTGCTGGGTCCACTACTTTTCATCATTGATATAAATTATTTGATTTGGATATGAACTTAGGAGGTGTAGTTAGTATGTTTGCAGATAACATCAAAATTAATGGTGTAGTGGTCAGTGAAGAAGGTTACCTCAGGTTACAACAGGATCTTGATCAGATGGGCCAGTGGGCTGAGGAGTGGTAGATGGAGTGTAATTTAGATAAATGCGAGGTGCTGCATTTTGGGAATGCAAATTTTACCAGGACTTATACAATGAATAGAAAGGTCCTCGGGAGTGTTGCTGAACAAAGAGACCTTGGAGTGCAGGTTCATAGCTCCTTGAAAGTAGAGTCACAGGTAGATAGGATAGTGAAGAAGGAGTTTGGTATGCTTTCCTTTATTGGTCAGAGTATTGAGTACAGGAGTTGGGAGGTCATGTTGTAGCTGTACAGGACATTGGTTCGGCCACTGTTGGAATATTGCGTGCGATTCTGGTCTCCTTCCTATTGGAAAGATGTTGTGAAAGTTGAAAGGGATCAGAAAAAAATTACAAGGATGTTGCCAGGGTTGGAGGATTTGAGCAATGGGGAGAGGCTGGTGCAGTTTTCCGGAGAACATCGGAGGCTGAGGGGTGACCTTATGGAGGTTTATAAAATCATGAGGAGCATGGATTGGATAAATAGACAAAGTCTTTTCCCTGGGACTTGGGAGTCCAGAGCTAGAGAGCATAGGTTTAGGGTGAGAGGGGAAAGATATAAAAAAGACCTAAGGGACAACTTTTTCACACAGAGGGTGGAGCGTGTATGGAATGAGCTGCCAGAGGAAGTGGCGGAGGCTGGTAACAATTGCAAGATTTAAAAGGCATTTGGATGGGTATATGAATAGAAAGGGTTTGGAGAGATATGGGTCAGGTGCTGGCAAATGGGACTAGATTATGTTAGGATATCTGGTTGGCATGGACAAGTTGGAATGGACGGTCTGTTTCTGTGCTGTACATCTCTATGACTCAATGGCTCTATATCTTCTATCCACCTTCAAGAAGGCGAATCATGGAAATACTTCTAAATATTTTCATGAAGAGGAACAATTGGTAAAACAAAACTAATTATATTAGCACAAATGAAAGATACTGCAGATCCTGTCAATCTGACGTAAAACAAGAACTGCTAGAAATAGTCAGCAGGCCTGCTAGAGTCTGAGGAGAGAGAAGCTGTATTCAGTCAATGGTCTTCTATGAGAACTGAGAAAACTTCAGGCCTAATCTTATGATTTTTGCCGAAGTCCTAGTTCTGTCGAGATTTGGGGGCATTTTTGCCACAAGACCCAACAAGTTTGCTCATTGTTTCTTACCAAACACACCTCATTAACTACCTGCCCTACCCCTGTGGCATCCCTCAAATCTGATTCTATCCCCATCTTACCACATGATGTTTCCATGATAGCTGGTTACTCACCAGATAGGTGCCAAAAGATCAACAGCCTTGGCACCCACATCATACCTAAAAGCCCAATTTCCATCCAAACTAGCCTGTCAGTTTGAGCTGCTCTGCATGGATCCTGACATTTGCCCTAGAAAGAAGGAAATGGGCATCGTATTCTGTGGGCAGGGAAGTTCTGCTGGACAGAATGGAACAGATGTAGGGTGGAAGCTGTGACATCAGACCATGCCAACCTGGTCTAAGGTTGCTACCTAGGATAATGGAGTCTGGAGGAATGACCAACACTGTAGGAAGAAGGACCTCACATTCTTCTCCCTCCACTAATATGCTCACCTTCGTCCAAGACTTATGCTCTACAATGCTCATTATTACCTACAACATCTTCCTTCTTTGGATCTCATAAAGTCTAATCCCGAGCACCACTAGCCCTGCATGCTGTCTGCACTGCCTACTGACTTGAGATACCTCCCCATCTGCTCCAAAAATAGCAGCATTATGACCCACTTTTATCTCCTGTAATACCTGTTGTTCATTTACTCCTAGCCCACAATAGCATAGAAAGAATCAAGAAGGTTGGTTGGCTGTCTGAAATTCTATTCCTCACCCCTTATAAGGAGAGGATACTGACTGTGACCACTCCAAATGGCTTACTGACGGTGTCCCATCCTCTTGTATTGGAGGCTGCTTTTGACTTATTGTGCTAGGAACCCCTGAGCTTACTTTATTGCCTGACATCTGCCAACATCCAGGGTGAGCGACCTGGCTTTGTATCTGCATTGTATGGGAGGTAAGGTAGAGTTACTGTGAGCATCTATGTACGTTCAGAATGAGTGTGTATCATGATAGCAAGTGAAGAGGCTGAACATACAGTCTGCTCCAGTCCATGAGCTGGCTGTGTATCCCTGAGTTGATAGCTACCTTCTAGCAACATCACAATGAGAGTTACTGGTGCAGCCTGAGGTACAGCAATAAGGTTCAGGAGAGGACAATAAGTGGATCAGAAATGTGCTACAAAATTGGCATGTCAGATGCCAATATCTATGGTTTGTATGGTTGGAGCCCATAGAATAAACCTGAGATAATGGTGCCCAGTGTCCAACATGGAGGCTGCTCATCAGCAGTGGTGAAATGCAGGAGCTGGGTCCCTGCTTTGACGTCGATGCCAAGAGTTTTCAAAGTCTAGCACTTTAATGGGTTCAGTAAGATGAAAAGTTGAATGTTAATGAGGTGACTTGCAGTGAGTTATTAAGATATTTAATAAAGGTATAATCCCTCTTATGGTGATTCACCACTGCCTCCCTAGAAACTCACCTCACTGCTTAGAAAAAGCATTAAATAAGATAAGGTGCTTCCAACCTGGAGTTCAACAGCTCCACATGTTTGATCTGATTCTGCCATAAATATCCTCAAAGGCCATGTTCCTCAGACCACTATAAAATTCCTGTCTCAAACTCTAATGGGTTTGAAGCAAGTGAAATTTGAGGTCAGTAAGGTGGAAAAAGCAGGAAAGGCAAAGTCTGTGATAGGATGAAGAGCTAAGTGATTTGATGATGATGGATGTTGAACATTGAACTGTTATTCTGTCAATTCCACCCAGCTACATTCTCCACAACAGTGGGTACAGCAATGAATGCCCACACACTCCTCCACAGATTGCCTGTATAGACCATATCTCACTCAGGAGCCCAGGCAACTCTCCCCCTGACATATTAACTTCCACTAGCTCTGGTCTGCTCCTTTCCACAGGAGGGAAGAATGTTAATGTTGTGCTTGGATGATGTGACTGCCATTGTTGAATCGTTGCATGAATGTGGAAGATAGAGAGAGATAATATAAGGTTGACCACAATGATAAGAGAAATGAGATCAAGTATCTATCTCATGAGATGAGAGTGAGATAGAGTGTCTCTGATTGTTAGCCATGGAGCTCTGAATTTCATGGACTGTCGCTGTTTGCATGATGGGGAGTTTAATGCATTGAGCAGTTTGAGACACTAGTGGAGTGGTGGGTAGGTAATGCCATGTAAAGACACATTGACTGACTTTGACATTATACATGAGAACATTAGACATTTTGTGTGAAGTCCTTGGTCTATATGTGACTATTGACCTCCCTGGTCAACTGCTTCACTCCTTTCTGAGCATGGTCTTCTGTCTATCCTGGAAACATGATGATTCCAGTGGGACATCCATTAACTTGGAACAAACACTTTGACCATTTTCTAGTTTTTAAATTGCAGCAATATTAACCAATGTAGCTTCATTTTACAAGGGTCAGCCTGTTTTGATGAAATCAGGCTGAATACACAATATGCACACAGCACACCTGGCCAATCACATCACCTGATGGGTACAGAGCCATCCAATAAAGGGGCAAATGTTAGCTCCTATTCCACAACTACAATAATGAAGAGAGGGAAAAATGATTAAGTAACAAGAATTGAAAACAAAGTTATCTTTGCTGTGACTACAGGTTTAACAATTTTTACATGCAAAAATGAATTTTGTTTGCTGTCTGTGGAAATCTAATCATTAATTTACTGCTCCCAGTTTTCGACACCATTTTCTCTTCCTATCTAAATGATTAAAAGGTTTGTATCTGTAAGAATGCACTGCTAAAACAACATTTATTTTACATGTCACAATTTGTGTTACCTTCTAATGCTCTGCCACAAGAACAATTTGCATTTATATAACATTTTAACTCAGAAAATGAAAGTCCCAAAACCTTTCCTGACACATAATAAAAGCAGAGATTCTTAGACAAATAAAGGATTATTAGGAGAGTGACAAAAGGATTGGTAAAATAGGGACATATTGAAGACCACCTTAGTTGATGAGAGGGAGGAGTGGACAGAGGTAATTAGTGAGGCAATGCCAGAGGGGGGAGAGAGAGAGATCTGGGTGGCTGAAGACATGGCTGTCAATGGAAAGGCAAAAGTACAGGGGCTCACTTGAAACTAAAATCAGAATAATGAGAGTAGTGGAAAGGAAGACAGGGAGAGTGAAACAAATAAAATAAAGAGAAATTCTATGTCAGCTTCTAAGATAGGGCACAAAGTTTGATGGATTAGAGATTATGAAGAATGGAGAATGTGAGAGCTGTTATGTGAGAAATGGAATTTTCAAGTTTGAAGTTGATAAACCCATGGATCATGGTTTTGTCAGAACCTGTAAAGAGGGAGAGGTTGTGGAGAACATGAGACACTGTTGAAGGCAATGAAACTTGATTGGTGCTGGAACGGATAGAATATTTTATGTTTTTGTTTTAAAACATATTGTCTTCAAAACATCAAGGACATGAATGTGCATTGCCACTCCAGAAGCCAATAATATCAATAGAAGATGTTCTAGCACTGTATTAGAAATATTCTGCAGTTGTGGGAAGATGCCTGCAATGCACTTCAGTTTTAGGTAATATCTCCAACACATTGCAGATGGTTTCACATGACTGTGACAATCGAGGCATCATGTTTGTCAGTAACTAGGTTCAAATTTGTTAATTACTCCAATCATACAAATGGCAACCGTATCTTTTGCCCTAATGAGAGAATGACAATCATTAAGTATAGTGAATCCAGAATTCCAGATCTGTCCCTCAACCGAGAAAGCTCATTTCTCAATCCTCCATGGAGGAGTGAGTATCCTATTTTTCATTCCTAGCTCCTCATTCTTAGTGCTATTCCCTAACTGATACACCACCTGACCCATTAGCAGCTAGTTCTGGTGTTCTGCACTGCTGCTTGTAAGCATTAAATGCTACACCAGGATGTGGCTACAATTAACAATCTTAACAGTTGTCTTCTAATGGAATTATATTGTTAAATTTCAGTCCTTCTCTTCCTTTCCTCCCTCACGTTATCAAACTATAAAGCTTTAGCAATAAATAGGTTTGTCATTTGAAGAAGGTTTTCTTTTACGGAATCCAAAATAATCAGAAATGGGCCTACTGATCATCATTTGTCTCTTAATAGGCAAATGCTTTGTTTTACTTTCCTCTTGTTTCTTCCATTTGCCAAATTTAAAAAATTTGCTGAAGGAACAGAACCAACTCATTTGAAAGGCAATATTTATAATTCTGCTTATATCTGTTTGTAATGAGGAATCTAACCCAACGTTTGAGCACTTGTGTCAAAATATTTTTAATTTTTAAAGCTGCTTTCTATCTTTTTCTTGGAAACTTCGCTGCAGCCTTTCCATATTTTTTCTGTTAGGCTTTTTGCATTATACCTAATTTTGTAATCCATTGATGGATTCATTTAGAGCTTCCATGCATCACTTTAATTTATTTTAATCATATTCATATCTGAACTGTTGCCTTAGTTGATAAAAAAGAGCATTTTACAGTTTAATCAAACAAAATTGATAATAATACATAACAAAAATGCAAACTGTAAATATAAAGTGATGTTCTATTTCTTCAAATATTAAGTGTTCTATTCAATATTTCATAAAATTTGTTTAGAATATATTATTGACATCCAAATTTGACTTTTATGAAGATATTTATTTCTGTTGAGACTGATTATATAACTCCTTTCACAGTCATGTGGGGATTGCCTACAAAGTGTAAATTATGTTGTTCAAATTTCAGGTAGATTTTTGGTTAACTGGGAAATTCTTATAGGAAGACCTAGCTGTTGGTAGCAGAAAAAAATTCTGATTTGCTATAATTACTATGGTATTAATATGGGTTATAAGAAGATTATTTTGCTGTTTCTCATTCTAAATTGTGCTAAATTATCTAACTCTATATTTATCTGAAAGTGGTTTTACTATGGGTATCAAATAGCTGAAGAAATCAATATGGTTAACTAATCTTTTTGCATTAAATAATACACCCTTGTCAAAAAAGATATAATCATAGAAAAATTGCAAACATCTAACAAAATAGGTCTGGCAGCATTGGTGGAGCAAGAAACAAGAGTTAATGTTTCAACTAAAGCTTCTCTCTCCGCAGATACTGCCAACCCTGCAGAGTTTTTCCAGCATTCTCTGAGTTTGTTTCAGATTACCAACTTGGAATCATAGAATCCTTACAATGCAGAAACAGGCCATTCAACCCATCAAATCTGCACCAACCCTCTGAAGAGAATCACACACAGATCCCATCTCTCCATTTACCATGGCCAATTAAATTAACCTGCACATCTTTTGACTGTGGGAGGAGACCAGAGCACTCAATTGAAACCCATACAGATACGGGGAGAGCATACAAACTCCACACAGACAGTCGCCCAAGGCTGGAATCAAAGCTGGATCCCTGGTGCTGTGAGGCAGCAGTGCTAACCACTGTGCCACTATGCTGCATCCACAGTATTTTATCTTTACTAAAAAGTGACATAGCGTTTTTTTCATAAGTTTAAAAGTTTCCACAATCTAATATAATGATGTGAGCATAAAAATTAGGACAAGAGTAGGCCATTCAGCACAATATCTCCTTCATTCCACAAGTTCTTAGCTGATCTGATTGTGGCCTTAATTTCACTTCCATGCATGTCTACAATTCGTGATCAACTTATCAATCAAGTGACAATAAAGGCTGAGTTTGGGGAATTGAGCCAGTGGGGGAGAGGAGTGCAAAGGCAGTGGGAGAAGGATGGAAGTGTGGGAATTCAAATACTACCCTGGAGAAGCAGGATTTGCTTTGCTCAAAGTAGGATCCTGGGTGGTGATAGTGCAAAATAGAAGCCAGAAGGAGTCAATATGAGCCATTGCCACAGCTCTGAAGCTGAAAGTTTGCGCTGAGCTCCAGTGTTCTAAAGAATACACTTTGAAGTTCAACGCTGCAGCTAGGTCAAGCTAAAGTAAAATAAAAAAAGATGAAATTCTGACAAATGTAAGGAATTAAAATATCAGCACTTGAAATACGTTTTAGTTTCTCTGGCTTGGATTACAACTTTTTCAATTTGATCTGTGCTATTTCGGATTTACACCTTTTGATTGACAATATTGTGTTATATCGTTACAATGTTTTAAGGAGTAACTGTCAGAACTATGCATTTCAATTTTGATGTCTAAATTTTCTAATCACATCCTCCTCTTTCTACCAAACGACCATGAGAATTAACTTTGTCTAACCTCAAACTCTGATGTGTTGTACTGTGGGAGATGATAAGTTTGACAGAGAGCCATTATCTTTTACCCAGCAAATTGTATTCAGTTTTCAAATAGATGGCTTGCAATGGTTGAGAATGCTGCACTATTACCGTTGCAATGACAACAGTATAGATTAATGTTTCTTTGGCAATGTGAAGTCTTCAGGCTATAGATTTAATATGATGTTAAATGTCCCGAATCCCAGTCCATTAAATCAATTAATGTAAACTTGTGAGAACAGACGGTGATTTTCCGATGCATGATGAAAATTCAATGTTGCCACTGAGCGAGGTTTTGAAAACCTTTCCGATAAGTACATCCTTAAATTTTAATGTTTCCAATTTTAGCTTCAGGTGATATTTTGAATATACAAAATTTACTTCACAAAATTCAACAATGTTCCGATTTCCATTTGATGGAGGAGATGGATGTACCGATAAGACAAAGGCACAAATATCCCCAGGGATTCTCCCTTTTGTGGTCCACAACTCCAGTGAGAGGTTAGTGAAAACCAGGAAAAACATTGTAAGTTCAATTGAATATGGTTCACTCTATTTGTGATAGGATGGAATCAGTCACACTGATGTGACTGCACAGATTCAGGAGAAGAAGCAATTTTAGGTCATAAACTGGCAACACTGGGATATGTAGCATAAAGTGGATTAGATAAGCAGTCGTAGAGGAGGTTTGTTTGTAACTTAAACAGTTCAAGGTTTTGAGCTAGAGTCTGAACTGCAGATGCTGTGGTACATTAGGATGGAGGAGACACTTAGATGCTTTGTACCAGGAAGCAGTCAGGATAGGGCTTTCTTTTTGGTCAGTGTTTAGGGACAAGAGAGCATGACTGCAAGTGAGCCTCGGCCTTTGCATTTGTCCATTAGGGTTGAAGTTTTTTTCAGCTTTTTTGGATGAGAGTGAGGGCTGCAGGTACAAAGCACAAATCTACAAGCAGGTACAGTTAGACGTCGCAAAAATAATGTAAGGACAAAACTGCAAATTGGAGAAGCTACCTGACCATGGAGGCCTGATACAGACAGCCTAATGTAAGACCATAAGACATGGGAGAAGAAATTAGGCCATTCAGCCCATTGAGTCAGCTCCGCCATTCAATCATGGCTGAAAAGCTTTTCAACCCCATTCTCTCACTTTCTCCCTGTAGCCCTTGATCCCCTTGACACTCACGAATCTATCAATTTCAGTTTTAAATATACTCAATGCCTCTTCTTTGGCAATGAATTCCATAGATTCACTACCATCTGAAGAAGTTTCGCCTTATCTCTGTTCTAAAAAGTCTTCCCTTTACTCTAAGGCAATACTCTCGGGTCCTAGTCTCTCCTACCAATGGAAGAGCACAGGTCCAGGAGGTTGAGTTGTATGCCCAGTACCAGGGTTTGGGACAACTCCTCAGGACTAGAAAGGAACTTAGAGCAGAAGGGGGAAGAGCTAGTCATTGCAGATACCAAATGAACAAGTACGATAAAAATAGAGGTTCTGGATAATCAGTAGGAGGAGCTGGACATCAAATTGCAAAACAGAACTTCAAAGATAATATTCCCTGGATTATTACCTGAACCAATGAAAATCTGGAATTAAGAATGTAATGATGACGATGGGACCATGGTTAATTGTTTGGGGAAAATCTATCAGGTTCTTTAGGGAAGGTAACTGCTATCCTTACTTGGTACAGCCTACTTGTGACTCCAAACCCACAACAATGTGGCTGACACTTAACTGTCCTCTGGACAATTAGGGATGGGCAATAAATGCTGCCTAACCAGTGACACCCTCATCCCATGAATGAATAAAAAGAATATGAGAAAGGTTTAAGTTATTACAATACTTTGCCTGAATCCTTTGGGTAAGTAAACTTGTACCAATTAAATTATTTTTCTTTTCATTTGCTTACATCTCTAGCAACAGAAAAAATATTACTCCTCCTTTAGGATTTATGTTTACCAATTATTGTAATCCCCACATTGGTTGTTGAACTTATGAGATGCATGATTTCAAAAAATGTTATCTCCATTTCTTTACATCATCTATTTAACTTCCTACAGTCTTCCTATCACTTGCATTTTTAAAAAGATTATTTGAGCACTTAAAATAAAGGTTCATGCTTTTTATCTTGATTTTTTTTAAAGTTTAACTCTTTTATCTATACCTCACTTATTATTTCTGTCTTCTTTCACACTTACTTGAAATAATTTAACTGTTGTTTAGCAATACTATGTAATTTGATCATCACTTTTTCACTTTTATAACTGTGCAGGCAATTTGCCATCATAATTGTATTTCATACTCTAAACAGCTGACAGCAATCTTTGGTAGTCAGTACATGAACACAGAATGCTTTCATCTGCCTCCTGCAGTTCACTTCAATAATTTTGGACCTTTTAAAAATAGTATGTTTTCTCTTATAGCTTAAATGGTAAAATTATCATCAAAAGAGCTGCTCACAACAACACGTCTACAAAACACATCTGCTTCCCTAGCATTGATGTCATATCCAGATACAGTAATAACTCAGTAACCAGAGTAAAATTTTTTGCAGACACTTTTGAACAGATAATAGCAGCTTGAGGAAAATACTTTGAAGTGATTTGTGATTGGACACGATTGTCAATTTGTTCTTTCCAAGTAGACATTGTTGAAAATTTCATAAGCAGAGACAATGGCTGGGCACTCTTTCTCAATTTGGGCATGCTGTCTTTCTGTTGGTGTTAATGCCCTGACTGTGAAGCAATCAATTGATCTTGCTGAAATAAGTTTGCTCTGAATCCTGATGCAGTGGTGTCATGCTACAGGACGACTTCTTCATTTATACTGTATATTTCAGCACTGGAGTTACCATCACCAGTTGTTTGATTTTAGTGAATGCTGCTTCTTGTTCTATGCCGCACTACCATTACACAGCCTTGGCCATGAGTTGACATAATTGTTCGCACTCCAATGACAAAATGGGCAAGAGTTTTGCTACATAGTTGATGAGTCCAACAAATCGTTGCATCATTATCACATCTGTTTGATTACTGCCTCACTGCTACCTTTCCAGACTCCAGGCGAAGACTTTTGCTTTCAGTAAGTAGATTTTGTACTTGACGTTTGGGCTTTTAAAATTGTATTTTATTTCTTGTTCAACTTCTGGTTCACTTGGCAAGCTTTTTTGAGCAGTCACACTAGATTTTGATGTGGGTATCAGTAGCTTTTTCAACTGTGTCTACGCATCCATAAACTAGCAGGTGGTCCATTGTAGCTTCCACTCCAGGAATATCACTAACAAGCTCATGTTGTCTTCTGGAGCAGAGGAAATGTCAGCCAGCATGCATGATCATCTGTATCTCCCAAAAGGTATCCAGAATGTAGTTAGAAAACTGTTGCTTTCATCTCGCTTCTTTGCCAGTGGCGATCATTCACATCATTGGTGAAGATTTTTCGCCTTTGCTAATTGGCAAAAATCCTTCAATGTTTGACATACAGTTGTGAGATCTTTTCACAAGGATCTTTGTTTTGATCCTTTGGGTCAATACATACTCTTAGATTTCCAGGATGTTACACTGCTACCGTGCGTCTAATCCATTCTGGAGGACTTTTCAATTTCTTGATGACTCCTTTCTATTTTTGCTCTCTCAGGCTGGCCTTGAGAGCAGCTGGAACTTTTCTCACTTGATGAGGAATTGTTTTTGAATTTTCATCAACTTTGAGATGATATTTTCCTTCCTAACCCTTTGAAGATATCTTTGTACCCAAGTAGGATCTGTCCTATGGTCAATGGTAGAGTGTGTAGCAATACGCTGTACATCATTTTGGCATATTGAAGGTTATAACATTATACTTGCTCTGGCTGAGAAAAGTGGCATTTGTTGGCCACCTATGACCTTGTACTGCAGGACCTCTTTCACGTTATTGCAGTGGGTTCACAGAGCAATCTGTCCTCTTGGCATGTGTATGGAGACCTATATAGACTTATAGCCTGACTTTTAAGGGCTTCATTTATAGATTGCAATGTTGAATCACTTTGCACAGGTTAGTGAAGATCATGGTTGAGGGCGTGTTGCTGGTCAAGCACAGCAGGTCAGGCAGCATCCAAGGAGCAGGAGAAACAACATTTTGGGCATAAGTCCTTCATCAGCCTTCATTTCCTCCTTAGTAAAGATCAAGACCTTGTATCTATCAGTGTCTATCTGACATTTTATGTTGGCCTGGTATTCTTTGTCTGCAGTCCTCATTCCAATAGTTATAAACCATATATTTATGATCAATTTGACGAAATCAGCCTGCTTGAACGGTGTAAGATTCATCAGAATCTTCCATCATTATTCCTGCGGTGATTATCTGCACCTTCTTATTGTGTTTCTTTTTAGCCAAATGCTGAATAATGCTTATGTGAAATGACTCAACATTGTGAAGTGAGAACACTGGTTTCCCTACAATGGACATGTTGCCTTCTCTTTTGCATGATTTCTTCCATTGCAGTTGCATGCTGCCTTTTGTCTCTGATTGTTTTGACCTGTGTTCCCAGAGTATCTGCCAGCAT
This sequence comes from Chiloscyllium plagiosum, assembly GCF_004010195.1. Classification (NCBI taxonomy): domain Eukaryota; kingdom Metazoa; phylum Chordata; class Chondrichthyes; order Orectolobiformes; family Hemiscylliidae; genus Chiloscyllium; species Chiloscyllium plagiosum. The sequence goes on from NC_057719.1 coordinate 70,245,814, forward strand.
AATGCAAGATTTGGTCTGTTCTGCCACAAACGTACTCAATCTGTTAATTTGCAACCTTGGCACTTCTGCACGTCGATTGCTCTCTTGAGTATAAGTTTGTCTTTTCTCAATAGGGGTGCTTTCACTGCTGATCTCTTATGTCTGACACAACCCTGTCTCTAACTAGCTTATCCTTTAATTGTGCAAATTCAAAGGTTTCTGTAAGCTGAGTTAATGATACATATTGATCAATGACTCTTTTTCATTTTATTCCCTAATATTGAATACGCACTATTTATCTGCAATATTCACTTTAGTTCAGTGTTCCTTCAAAGCTTGTAAAATGTTTGGGCTTTTTGCTCTTCAGAGAGATTTAGCGTGAAATGTATTTTGAAACTGCATTTTCTTCAACAGTGATAAAAGTGCAGTGACACATATTTGTTCTAGTTTGCTCAACAAATCCATTGCCATTGCATAATTCTACCATTATTCATGGAAGAGTTTTTTTAGATTAGATTTCCTACAGTGTGGAAACAGGGTCTTCGGCCCAATAAGTCCACACCCACCCTCCGAAGAGTAACCCACCAGACCCATTTCCCTCTGACTAATGCACCTAACACTATGGGCAATTTAGCATGGTCAATTCACCTGGCCTGCACATCTTTGGACTGTGGGAGGAAACTGGAGCACCCTGAGGAAACCCACGCAGATACAGGGATAACATGCAAGCTCCACACAGACAGTTCCCTGAAGCTGGAATCAAACCTGGGACCCTGGTGCTCTGAGGCAGCAGTGCTAACCACTGAGCCACCGTGCTGCCCTTCCCAGTTTTATTTCATATCTTCAGTTATATTAATAGGAGCTGATATAGAATGATGGAATCACTACAGTGTGGAAGCAGGCCATTCAGCCAATCGAGTCCACACTGACCTTCCAAAGAGCATCCCATCCAGACCACCCTCCCAACTTTATCCCTGTAACCATGTACATCCCATGGCTAATCCACATATACTGCACACCCCTGAGTACTATGGGGAATTTAGCATAGCCAGTCAACCTAACCTGCACCTTTTTGGATATGGGAAAAAACTGCAGCCATTTTCTCTTAAGCAGATTTTTCCCTCTGACCTTCATGTTTTCTTTATCTGTGGCAGCTCACAGCTTTGTAGCTCTGGACACTCACTATTTCTGGTATTAAGTGCAGAACCTAACAATGTGTTCAATGCAAGGACTTTATTGAAGTGAAGCTTAAGATGTCTATCTAAAGGGTGTGTGCCTCATGGTAGAGATCACATGACTACAGCAAATCAGGATAGACATTTATGCATGATTGTATTTCAAACCAAACAGAAAGAAAAGTTCAGAACCACTAGAGGAGAATGGTCAATATGAATAACCTTGTGTACTGTTCTTGGTGTAGGAGGAAACATAATTACCAAATCACGATTGGCAATAAGCAAGCCATCAGCCACAGCTTCCCACATGGAATGCTAGGCTATTTAATGGATGCATTGGAGGACTCGACCACCAACTGAAGCTCATGTCTTTGGCCTGTGTTACCTCTCTTAGGGAAAGCTCACTGCATTTAAATCCAAACAGGCACTTAACTGGTCAACAGCTGGCTTTCACCATAATCAAGGACCCTGGGGGTGGAAATCTCATCTGGCGTTTTCAGGTTAGAGATAACTTCTCAATGTTAAATTATTTTTTAAATAAAGAATTGATTCAAACTTGAATCTTATACAGTGGAAAGTTTTTGTTTCATTATTTTCTTAAAATTTTAATGTGAAAAGAAATAACTGAAGCAGAGTACAGTTAGACACCTTCAAATTTAAATATCCATCGGGCATTATCCTGGCACCACATTGAGTTTTGTACTGTTAGAAGTTAAGCATCTAAGATCTGCGTATTCACATAAAATGAATACGCCTATACCCCTTGTTCTCCTCTATCGACACCCATTTGTCACATGGCCTTATACGGTGCTTTCCTTTCAGTAATGTTTCTTCATGCCACAACTTTTCACAAACTCAGTCAGGTAATAGGTTTTTATTTCAAACCGTTTTTTGTTGTTGCATTTTTTTTTATCTTAGCAAGTAATAGTGTGCTTCACGAACTTTAATTTTTCCCAGTGACCCTATTTGGAGGATTGGTGGTGTTTGGTACCCCAGGTCAGAGCAAACAGGGTAGGGGGCCCAGAATGGGGGGGGGAATGTTGATCAGTTTGTTAGCAGGTTTTGCTGTCATGTCCCTCACACACTCTCTCTTTCTCACCCTATCACATGTACTGTCTTACTCAGTTTCATTGCTTACTCAATCTCTACATTACACATCTACACACTTGCAGGGGAAATGAGCCATTTGCAGATTACTGCATTAAACTCATTGGATAGAGCAAGTTCTCCAACAGAACCCACCAGGATACTCGGTCGCAAAGAAAGAAAGGAGACACTTCAATGATTTTAGTGCATCCCAATGGGCTAATGATTGCAATTACTCAGAATAACAGCAATCATTGGCTGATTAGCCTGTCAATGGGGATGGTCTGCATCAGATTAGCTTCTGAGTACTTGGCCACTCAGCATCAGCCATAGTGCCGAGCACCTGTCCAACGGCTGTTTTGGGTTAGAACATAGAAGAATACAGCGCAGTACAGGCCCTTTGGCCCTCGATGTTGCGCCGATCCAAGCCCACCTAACCTATACTAACCCACTATCCTCCATATACCTATCCAATGCCCGCTTAAATGCCCATAAAGAGGGAGAGTCCACCACTGCTGCTGGCAGGGCATTCCATGAACTTACGACTCGCTGAGTGAAGAACCTACCCCTAACTTCAGTCCTATATCTACCCCCCCTTAATTTAAAGCTATGCCCCCTTGTAATACCCGACTCCATACGCGGGAAAAGGTTCACACTGTCAACCCTATCTAACCCCCTAATCATCTTGTACACCTCAATCAAGTCACCCCTAAACCTTCTTTTCTCTAATGAAAACAGCCCCAAGTGTCTCAGTCTTTCCTCATACGATCTTCCTTCCATACCAGGCAACATCCTGGTAAACCTCCTCTGCACCCGTTCCAGTGCCTCCACATCCTTCCTATAGTATGGCGACCAAAACTGCACACAATATTCCAGATGCAGCCGCACCAGAGTCTTATACAACTGCATCATGACCTCAGGACTCCGGAACTCAATTCCTCTACCAATAAAAGCCAGTACGCCATATGCCTTCCTCACCGCACTATTTACCTGGGTGGCAACTTTCAGAGATCTGTGTACATGGACACCAAGATCCCTCTGCTCATCCACACTACCAAGTATCCGACCATTAGCCCAGTACCCCATCTTTTTGTTATTCTTCCCAAAGTGAATCACCTCACACTTAGCTACATTGAATTCCATTTGCCACCTTTCTGCCCAGCTCTGCAGCTTCTCTATATCCTGCTGTAACCTGCCACATCATTCCTCACTGTCAACAACTCCTCCGACTTTCGTATCATCCACAAACTTGCTCACCCAACCTTCTAACCCCTCTTCCAGGTCATTTATAAAAATGACAAACAGCAATGGTCCCAAAACAGATCCTTGCGGAACACCGCTAGTGACGGCACTCCATGAAGAAACTTTGCCATCAACTACTACCCTCTGTCTTCTTCCATCCAGCCAATTCCTAATCCAAACCTCCAACTCACCCTCAATGCCATATCTCCGTATTTTCTGCAGTAGCCTACCATGGGGAACCTTATCAAACGCCTTACTAAAATCCATATATACCACATCTACCGCTATCCCCTCATCAACCTCCTTCGTCACCTTTTCAAAGAATTCAATAAGGTTTGTGAGGCACGACCTGCCCTTCACAAAACCATGCTGACTATCCTTGATCACATTACTCCTATCTAGATGTGCATAAATCCTATCCCTTACAATTCTCTCTAAGACTTTGCCCACAACAGAAGTGAGACTCACCGGCCTATAGTTACTAGGGTTATCCCGACTCCCCTTTTTGAACAAGGGAACCACATCTGCTATCCTCCAGTCTTCTGGCACTACTCCTGTAGACAAAGAGGACATAAAAATCAAGGCCAATGGCTCTGCAATCTCCTCCCTTGCTTCCCAGAGAATCCTAGGATAAATGCCATCAGGCCCAGGGGACTTATCTATTTTCACCTTTTCCAGGATCTCCAACACCTCTTCTCTACATACCCCAAAGCCATCCATTCGACTTATTTGTGACTCAGTATTCACATCGACGACAATGCCCAGTTCCTGAGTAAATACTGAAGAAAAGTATTCATTCAGTGTCTCCCCAATCTCTTCCGCCTCCACACGCAACTTCCCACTACTATCCTTGACTGGACCTATTCCTACCCTAGTCATTCTTTTATTCCAAACATACCTATAGAAAGCCTTAGGGTTTTCCCTAATCCTACCGACTAAGGACCTTTCATGTCCCCTCCTTGCTGCTCTTAGCTCTCTCTTCAGGTCCTTCCTGGCTACCCTATAACTCTCAATCGCCCCAATTGAACCTTCACGCCTCATCTTTACATAGGCCGCCCTCTTCCATTTAACAAGGGATTCCAATTCCTTATTAAACCACGGCTCCCTCGCACGACCCTTTCCTACCTCCCTGACAGGTACATAATTATCAAGGACACTCAATAGCTGCTCCTTGAACAAGCTCCACATATCAGTTACGCCCTTGTCTTGAAGCTTACTTTTCCAAGCCACACATCCTAAGTCATGCCTCACAGCATCATAATTTCCCTGCCCCCAGCTATAACTCTTGCCCTGCAGTACACACTTACTCAATCGCCCCAATTGAACCTTCACGTCTCATCTTGAGATAGGCCGCCCTCTTCCATTTAACAAGGGATTCCAATTCCTTATTAAACCACGGCTCCCTCGCACGACCCTTTCCTCCCTGCCTGACAGGTAATTAATTATCAAGGACACTCAATAGTTGCTCCTTGAACAAGCTCCACATATCATTTACACTCTTGCCTTGGAGTCTACTTTTCCAAGCCACACATCCTAAGTCATGCCTCACCGCATCATAATTTCCCTGACCCCAGCTATAACTCTTGCCTTGTAGTACACACTTATCCCTCTCCATCACGGGTGTAAAAATCACCGAATTATGGTCACTATCCCCAAAGTGCTCACCTACCTTTAATTCTAACACCTGGCCTGGTTCGTTACCCAGAACCAAATCCAGTATGGCCTCACCTCTTGTTGGCCTGTCTACATATTGTGTCAGGAAACTCTCCTGCACACATTGAACAAACACTGTCCCATCTAACGAACTTGAGCTATAGCTTTCCCAATCAATATCAGGAAAGTTAAAGTCCCCCATAACAACCACCCTATTACTGTCACTCATCTCCTGAATCACCTTCCCTATCCTTTCTTCTACGTTTCTAGGACTATTGGGAGGCCTGTAAAAGACTCCTTACAGGGTGACCTCACCTTTCCTATTCCTAACCTCAGCCCAAACTACCTCGGATGGCAAGTCCTCATCCATCGTCCTTTCCACCACTGTAATACTATCTTTGACAAGCAATGCCACACCTCCCCCTCTTTTACCCCCACCTCTGACCCTACTAAAACATTTAAATCCAGGAACCTGCAACAGCCAATCCTGTCCCTGTTCTAGCCATGTCTCCGTAATAGCCACAACATCGAAGTCCCAGGTACCAACCCACGCTGCAAGTTCACCTATCTTATTTCGTATACTTCTTGCGAGTTCTGTTGCACTCCACAGCCAGCATTAAAGGTTTGGCAGTCAAGACCCTCAAATTCCATCAGCTATCTCCAGTTTGAGAAGCCTGAGATAGGACATTCCAAATCTTAACCACTTGTGCACAAAGAAAATTATCTGCATTGCCTGCTGACTACCCTAAATCTATGTCCCTGCTGATAAATCCATCAGCCATTAGAAAACCTTTCTCATTAACTCCATTATTATAAACCATTAATGATTTTTGACCAGTGGAAGGACTGTTTCTATGCAGTATGACTGTATGACTCTACGATTCTATGAATCTTACAGGAATCTGATCTGAGTGGCTTGGGTGTTGGCAAGATTTGTGGCAGAATCAGGCAAGATGTATACCACAGCATCTCACTCCATCTTTTATGCCTTTGCGAAGCGACAAAGTGAGTTTCTTGCCACTCAGTCACAAGTTGCTAACTAAGGGGGAAATTGTTACTGTTAAATGCCTTATTAATACCACCACTCACTTTGTTAACATGCAGTTTCCTATCTTACCAAACAAGCCAGACATTGAGAAAGCTCAACAAGGAAATCTGAGTGGATACTTGACAAATTCAGCTTGCTGTTTGCTCCAAAGGACACTTTGCTTGCAGGAGAAGGATTGGACCAGGCTGCATCTCATGGTTCCTCGCCTGCTTTTTAAGAGCTTGCTCACTCAGTGCCTACCTGCATGCTCGCACCATTCTTACTGTGACTTTATGCATGTTGATAGTTCAGGCACACCCAAAGGCTTTCAATACTGCCGCATTGCTGTGCTCTTCAGTGCAGTCACACAGATAAGTTATGTATCATTCTTGTTCATAGATATCTGTTTGAGACTAGGGAGGTCATCTTGATGTAGAGGACATTGAGACATCAATGTAGTGTACACAGCATGTGCTGGCAAATGAACTGCAGGTTTATTTCAACTAAATGGTCATGTTGGAAATTAGTGTTGGATAGTCTTCAGTTCAGTCAGGGTAGGGTGCTGTCTGCCAGGGGGTCTCGGCACGTGACTCGTGGGAACAGTCGACACAGTCCAGAGGCTCAACCATTATCAAGCATCCATCTGAGTTCTGTCTGGTGAGTATTCATTGGTTTGTCCTATAGGGCCAACGCAAGCAGTCAGGGCAATTGCTTACCATCAGCCAGGGAGCTGCAAGCATAGCAGTCGAGGGTCTGCTCAGCCATGTCTAAGGGCTGCTTGCTGAAGTCAATCAGAGAGGGAATACAGCCCACTGGGTGATGTTCGTTCAGGAGAAGGAGGACTTGTGGTGGCAGTGGAAGGATTACTAGAGAGGTCGAGGTTATGGAGAGGAGATGGAAAGAGGCATTTGCAGGATAAGTACATCACTTCTGGCCCTCACATCATCGCTGATGTCACACACTCAGTGACTTCCGCCCCCCCCCCCCACTGCCGTCCCAGCTCCACACCTACACGAGATCCCAGCTCCCAGCCCTGTCGAGTTTTCACCATCCGTCCAGACCTCCCCCTCACTGAGGACGAACGATCAGTGCTCAGCAATGAACTCACCTTCATCCCTCTCCGTCCACGCATCAATGAATTTAATACACACCGTGATGTCGAACACTTCTTCCGCCGCCTCCGCCTCTGAGCTTACTTTCACAATCAGGACTCCCGTCCACCTTCTGAGGACCCCTTCACCCGCCTCCAACACACTCCATCCAACTGGACACCCTGTGCTGGCCTATTACCCACCCTCAACCTCTTCATTTCCAACTGCCGCTGAGATATTAACCGCCTCAACCTGTCTAACCCCCTCCCCCACTCAACCTCTTATCCTCATAACGCGCAGCCCTCCAATCCCTCTGCTCCAATTCCGACCTCACCATCAAGCCATCAGATAAAGGGGGCGCAGTGGTAGTCTGGTGCACTGACCTCTACACCGCTGAAGCCAACTCGAGGACACCTCCCCCCCACCGCCGCGTGGACTATGACTCCACCCCCATCACCAAACTATCATCTCCCAGACCATACAGAACCTCATCACCTCAGGAGATCTCCCACCCACAGCTTACAACCTCATAGTCCGGGAACCCCGCACTGCCTGGTTCTACCTCCTTTCCAAGATCCATAAGCCTGACCACACTGGCCGACCCATTGTCTCAGCATGCTCCAGCCCCACTGAACTCATCTCTACCTACCTTGACATTGTCCTATCCCCCCCAGTCCAGGAACTCCCCACATACGTTCGAGACACCATCCACGCCCTCCTCCACCTCCAAGACTTCCGTTTCCCCGGCCCCCAACGCCTCATCTTCACCATGTATATCCAATGCTTCTATACCTCCATCCGCCATGACCAGGGCCTCCAAGCCCTCCATTTCTTCTTCTCCCGACATCCCCAACAGTCCCTTCCACTAACACTCTCATTCGTTTGGCCGAATTGGTCCTCACCCTTAACAATTTCTCCTTCAAATCCTCCCGCTTCCACCAGACCAAAGGGGTAGCCATGGGCACCCGTATGGGCCCCAGCTATGCCTGTCTCTTTGTTGGCTACGTAGAACAGTCCATCTTCCGTAGTTACAGGGCACCACACCTCACCTCTTCCTCCGCTACATTGATGACTGCATTGGCACCAACTCGTGCTCCCGCGAGGAGGTTGAGCAATTCACCAACTTCACCAACACATTCCACCTTGACCTTAAAATTACCTGGACCATCTCTGGCACCTCCCTACCCTTCCTGGACCTCTCCATCTCCATTAATACCGACAGACTTGACACCAACATTTTTTTACAAACCCACCAACTCCCACAGCTACCTGGATTACACGATATATTTCCCTCCCCACCCCTTTCCGCCTTCTGCAAAGACCGTTCCCTCCGTGACTACCTGGTTAGGTCCACGCCTCCCAACAACCCACCCTCCCATCCTGGCACCTTCCCCTGCCACCGCAGGAATTGCAAAACCTGTGCCTGCACCTCCTCCCTCACCTCCATCCAAGGCCCTAAAGGAGCCTTCCACATCCATCAAAGTTTTACCTGCACATCCACCAATATCATTTATTGTATCCGGTGCTCCCGATGCGGTCTCCTCTACATTGGGGAGACTGGACCCTCCTAGCAGAGCGCTTTAGAGAACATCTCTGGGACACCCACACCAATCAACCACACCGCCCTGTGGCCCAACATTTCAACTCCCCCTCCCACTCAGCCGAGGACATGGAGGTCCTGGGCCTCCTTCACCGCCGTTCCCTCATCACCCGATGCCTGGAGGAAGAACGCCTCATCTTCCACCTCGGAACACTTCAACCCCAGGGCATCAAAGTGGATTTCATCAGTTTGTTCACTTCCCCTTCCCCCATCTCACCCCAGTTCCAATCCTCCAGCTCAGCACTGTCCCCATGACCTGTCCTACCTGCCTATCTTTCTTTCCACCTATCCACTCCACCCTCCTCTCTGACCTATCACCGTCATCCCCATCCCCACTTACCTATTGTACTCTATGCTACTTTCGCTCCATCCCCACCCTCCTCTCATTTATCTCTCCACCCTTCAGGCACTCTGCCTGTTTTCCTGATGAAGAGCTTTTGCCCGAAAAGTTGATTTTCCTGCTCCTCGGAAGCTGCCTGAACTGCTGTGCTTTTCCAGCACCACTCTAATACAGAATCTGGTTTCCAGCATCTGCAGTCATTGTTTTTACCTCTGGTGACAAAGGGATCTAATCTAAAGTTCTTAATCTAAAGAACACCATCCCAAGGTACAATAGGCTGTGGGTGAAGGATTGAAAGGGGTGATTTGCAGTGACCACCTCTGTGGTCTTCATATGAAGAGCATAGAGGAGCCCAGTAGGTATCATGAAGGTGCAGTTCTGGAGGTAGGGAAGATTGCTGGAGGCAAAGTTCAATGCAGTGATCTCCACATGGGTGGAGGGGAGAGACGATAATGTGAAAATGGTTATTGGGGTCATGAGAGGTACAAAGGACATGGAGGATCAGGGAGGTTACCTGGCAACTAGGCAGTGTCCAGTACTGATAGTGTCCACCACCAGCTGCAGTTCCTGTCATCACTTGCTGTCCACTAGATGCAAAATGTGCTATTAGAAAATGGCAGGGTTAATGCGCAATGTGAGTGCCGACAGTGTTAGATTGACGGGCAAAAGTTCAGGATCCACATCTGCTGCACACCAGGACACTGAAGGAACAAATATGTGAAGTAGCCATTTGTGAATGCGAGCTCCATTTAATTTTACATTTCATTGTCCATTTGCTATGTGTGCAAGATGAAAGTGCTTAGGAGTTTGATGCTCGTCAAAAGTGAACCTTTATATGCGCAACTTCCAAGGGGGTTGTTAGAGGTGGAAGCCATTGTTTCATCATCTATCATGTAGCTTTAATGATGTGTTGTGCTGGTCACTCAGTATCAGCCATGCCAGCTGTGTGCTGTGGGCTTTGAGACTGCTGTCGAACTGTGCCAGCAGTGAGGTTCAATGCTGGATTGCACTGCTTGTCCAGGTGCACAGTTGTCCTTAAAGGTTGCGTGGGCTCAGGTGACGTTAGTTTTTCAGCATATCCACTGAGTTGTTTTGGGAATAGTGTGTGGTAAGATGGGGCCAGAATTAGGACATGGTGAAACAGAGAGGCAGGGTATTTAATTAGTGAGTTGGTAAGACACGGCAAGACATTTCCTCTTAAATGTCAAGGGCAGCACCCGGGAAAAAAAAATAACTGAAACAATAAATCAATGTGTTGTATTTTTGTGATGTGCATGCTTGACATATTTTTCCATATGTCAAATCTATTTCTTGTTGTGCTCAGGAAGATGTGTAGCAATTTCTGAGAGTCAGGGCCCAAATTTGTACACTCCTATTTTACAAGCAGATCTAGTTAAAGTCTAATGACGAGGAATAATATGTCTTACATATCCATGACAACCTGTATTGTTAATACATAGCCTGTCAGCCCAAGTAGTTGCAGAGCACACATTAATTTTGCATCAGCCTTTTTATCATATCTGCATAAAAATCATCACTTGCTGCAGATAATATTAATATTCTCTTTTTGCTTCCCCTGATTGGCGCGATTAGGAAATTGTGTCATTCTAAATTCACTATAGAATCCTGAGCCTTGCACCACCATTTTCAAAGAAACTATGCAAAATCAATTGGGTACAGATGTTGAAGTTAAACACAAAACAAATGTTAACCTGAGAGCTGTAATCACAGAAAACCATACTCTATGTGAATAGTAATCCCAGGACAAATTGTAATGTTTGATTCCTGCTTTAACAGAAAATATATTTGATGCTAAAATGAATTAAGTAACAGATTTTTTTACTAATAAATAACCATTTCAACCACTAACTATTTTTACTCATTTATAACTATATCTAGTCATCCTATCAAACATTTTGCAAAATCTAGTTCTTCAGTATTTTCCACTTTGTTTTTACTTCTATTTGTAGCTGACTTAACTGATACATTTCTGTAATTTTATCAATCATGAATTGACTTATTTAGTTAAGTATATATTTATCCTAACGACAGCATTTTAGATTTCTCCATTCTTATTTCATTCAAGAGAGGAGATGATATTTAAAATGTTAAAATAGCTAAAATTTGTATTTTTTAACTTAAAAATTAATTGGTTGAATGCAGAAAATTAGAAATGTAAGCTTAACCTTTATTTTTGTGAGGCAAGTGGACTGTCTATTGACGTTATTTCTGGACAATTATATATTCCAGCAGCACCTCATAGAAAGGCTGTTAAGTGCACCAATCATCTTAATATTCAGTTTCTTGATAGCTGCCACCATCTATTTTAATAAGGTCCATTAAATTGCAGAACCACTCAACGTGTTTTAGTGAGGGAATGTTGGAAACAGACGGAAATGATGATCACCAAAAATTGATTTAATTATAATCAGAATGAGGCTTATGAAGTTTGTTAGTTTGTCTGAATCATCATGTTAGTGGAAAGTAATACTTTTCTACAGTACTGGACCCCCATTGATTCCAATTCCAAAGTCTCTTTCATAAGTTACTGTGTCAATCTTAACTTTTGGACTAACAAGTGGGATACCAATCAGAAGATGGAGAAATCCCTCTTGAATCTGATTCTGCTGACATTATTGAAGTTTAACCCAAGGCCTACAGTTTCCCAAAAGATCATTCATTAGAAACAGGAATCTGAAGGAGACATAAAGTTTAGTTAGTTATTTTCTTGCTCCTTGTGAACCAGTGGAGGCAAGAGTACTCCTCTGGGACCGTCAAGGAAATCTCAGGTTCTACTCCTGAATGTGTTTCTCTCCTGTTCCTCCAACTGCAATGCTCTTCAGACCCCTGTGTGATATGATAATTAGAAAAAGAGCCACGTGCCAATAAAAAGCTATTCATGTACAGGAACAAGTGCCTGTGTAAAAAAAAATATCAATTTTGAGATACCGCTGTTTGCATGAAAATTCATCACAAGGTGCTAAATATAAATCCTTGACCGCATTTTCATCGGATTATTTATGTTACTGCAGGAAACAAAAATTTACTCAATGAGTTTAAATCCAACTACAATCCTTAATGTTGCATGCCCAGAAATGTTGTGAGTCTTTGTCAGTTTTCTTTCAAGTTTGAGTGAGCGACCAAACCACATTCAGATAAACACAAGTCAAAGTTTCACTGGTGTTTTGTTATTCTTCCACCATAACTGCCTCCATAATTTTCCCGTTTAGACCATTTGTCTATCTCTTTTATGTTACCAGCTGTAAGAAAGTGGAACCCAACGACTGGGACTCATTATACTACTTGGTTGAAATCCAGTGTCAGTAAGGAATGTTCCCTCTGGTGATGTGAGGATCCATTGAGGTGTAATGGGCACCACCAATATAGTCCAGGCCATTAAATAGAACAGTTTCCTTATTAATTTTTTGAAAATGAATATCAACCTTGAGATACAGAGGATTGAGGCAGCCACGGCTAGTGTTGGAGATAGAAGTTTGAGTCCATTTGCTCCTAAATCAGTTACTAGCTCTTTATTTGCTGCCATAGAGAAGTAATGATGTGCAGATGCCGGTGTTGGACTGGGGTGGACAAAGTAAGAAATCACATGACACCAGGTTATAGTCCAACAGGTTTATTAGAAATCACAAGTTTTCAGAGGGATGCTCCTTCATCAAGTGAAGAAGGAGCCCGATGAAGGAGCAGCACTCTGAAAGCTTGTGATTTCAAATAAACCTGTTGGACTATAACCTGGTGTCATGTGACATAGAGAAGTAATGCAGAGGTGAGTTGAAGAGCCATTTGGACCCGAGGTAATGAAGTACCTTCCAATTGAGTCTGTCAGAGTTCAGAGAATCATTGTTGGAGAGCTGCAGTGGGCATGATCTTAATGCAACACCAGTAAGCTTTTACACATTATCTCCACCTATCAAATTTTTTCTTGGAGTACTTAAAACATAAAACTTCCAAAGTTGTTCAGGAGTTGCAGCCTGCTGTACACAAACTATAATCTAAAGAGCCTGGCAGCAGTTGAACAATTTACAAGCATTACTGGCTTATTGTTTGAAATGATTTCCATTTGATGAAAAGTTCAACATACAGACAATCATCAGTCATGTAATCAATTGTTGGAACACTCATTTGGCCATTAAAAATCAGTAACCTTCTGTTGATACCAAATACAAAACCTCTTCGAATGTGCACTACCAGATTTATGACCTTGCTCTCCTTATTTTGACAATTTCCAAATAATACCTTTCACTTCTGCCATCCAAATAAATATACTTCTATAGCACCTTTCACAGTTTAGAGAATTCCTTAATGTCTGTTACATCCAAGGAAGTACTTTGAAGTGTGAAATGTACAAATAATAAAAAAAACTTGAACAATCACATCAGCTGAAATATGATTGACTATCTGTACCTACTTACTGTACACATCACATCAGTAGATCCATGCTTTCTTGTTGATCTTCATTAAAATACTTTTGAGTTCAATGTAACTGCTAGCGTATTGTGTAATATCAATTCTTTTTTGATATTAATTACTAATTACCTGAGATTCTTTACACATTCTCAAATGAGCGGTTTATGATATTAGACACCATTAAAAAACATAGCTTGCATAGGTTCAGCAATCGTTCTCCATAGGTAGTCCTTTAAGAACAGGCAAAGGAAACACTGGGTAGCAGGCAAATTTAATGATAATTAAGGTTTTAGCTGTGCATTCAGCAAACTATCTTCCCGGTAAGCTTTGCTCATATTGCAGTGACTTACCCTAAGGAGTGCTTGGAATATAAATGTGGTTCTGTTATTAGTTTCAGCCTGCTACAAATATCTGAGGCACTTAATTAAGTGGTTTAGTAATGTACAAATGTTCAATTCTGCTCTTCACACCTAACACAATGAAATACTTATATTCTATATGCAATCAGAAAAGTAATAATTCACAGGATAATTATTATTTATACTTTCTTTCAATTTTTTAAAAAATACAGATGCATCAATTCTTCTCATGGATTTTGACACTGAAACCCTGTTAAAAATGTATCATATTACATCAGGATTTAATATTAAGCTGTAAAATTCTTTGACTGGATGTAAAATTGTACTATATGCACAGAGCTAATGAATAACATTTCATGAAAAGATGAGTTTAAGTTTTGTATTATAACAGCGAGTTCAAAAACCATTAATAGCAAAGTGACATTTTTGTCATTTGACGGCATAGATTCTGCAAAATATTAAAAAGAAATTGATATCTGAATGAATTTGAAATTACTATTTCAAGAAAAATGTATTCTTATTTTCTTTTTCTTAGTATTCAATTCATTGATTTAAGAAAAGCACATGATTGATTACAGAAGTTATGTTGGGGATATTTGACTTACTGTTCCACATTATAAAATATAGCAAACTGTTCTTGTAATGTTAAAAAAAAACAGCTTTATACTGAAGCTACAGACAGACCTTTAACCCAGGTTGCACAGTCTAAAATATATTGGACAAAAATTTCAGAGCACACACTTCAATCAGCATTTTTAAGAATAGGATTTCTCACTTTTAAAATGGTATCTGGACATTAGAAAATAGAAGGCAAGTCTTTTTAATTCAATTATTGAACCTCTCTGTGGTTCCCTGCTGTTTGCTGCAATAAAGAATCAATTAGTTCAAAAACCAAAAGGAGCATAAAACTTAGGAAAAATTATGGAGATTCTCTTCATTGAGAAGAGGATTTATGCAATAAATAGTTAAGCCAAAGTATTCTCTAGCTAATTACAGAGTCCGAAATTTCTCAGATAGGTGATTGGTGTAATGTTTGACATAACCTCAATGATGCTGAGATAAGACTGATGTCAAACCACTGAGAGTATTTCTTTGTATTTATTCGACAGAAAAATACACGCCACATTGTAATCTATTTTAGAATTGGTGTAGGAAGAACGTACTTAATAAAGTGTTATTGATTTTGATCCTTATTTGAAGGCAGCAGAGGAAACATTGGATAAGGCCCTGAAAGGTGCTGAGATTATGATGTGCAGTTAGCCTGTATACCCATTCACTACGATGCAAACAACATGCAGATGTTGAGGAACAGTGTGCTTCAACTGGCTTTGGTGAGAGGAGCAGGAGGCTGGAGGTAGGGGCAGTGATGGTTGTGTGAGGTTAACACCACTTAAAGCCAGCATACACTTCTTCAACAGAATATGTATTCTGGTTGCAGCCAGTGCTGGAAGTGGCTGGGTAAGTGTTCTGTGGGGGAAGAGCAGATGGAATGGTACAATGGCGCAGAGGACATTCTTCAAGGCTTGGGATCTTTGGTGTAAGAAGTAGCTGGAAGGGCATCCTCTACTCATAGGCACCCAGGAAATTATCAAGATAAACACAGAGAAGGTGGTGTGAGCAGATCACTGCTGTGTTCAATGCTAGCAATCTGGTTCCAGCCTGAATTCAACTCATGAAATTTAATATCTTCATATGAAGGGTCATGGTCTGTGAATGCATTTTTAAATGTCAGAGCCTCACAAGTGAATCACCAGCTTCATGCACTAATCTATTCACTACCTTTTCCTCATCCCTCTCAACCACCAACAATTTATCAATCATGATTCATACCAAACATTCACACTTACTGCACCCTTTTACGTTTTGAGCTATTCAGCAATGATAGATCTATGCTTTATCATGTTACACTATGCTCTGTATTCAATGACACAATTTAATCTGAAGGGGAAGGTTTTACATTATCAGAGACGGTAACAACCAACCAGGAGTAGTTATACACACATTGCATATCTTTGCAACATGGTGGAGATGTTGCTTGCCATCATTGAAATGGCCACTACTGAGGCCATGATCAGCAGCAGGCTGAAATCTTAAAACCATTCCAAATTAATCCACCTTCTCACATTCTACTTCTTGATCATACTCTGTTTTACTTTCCTACATTAAACTCCAACTACCAGCTTTTGCTCAACTACTCAACCTATCCATATCCTCTTTCAGATTCCTTATGTCCTCATCACAACATGCCCCCTCACAAACAATGTCTGTAAACTGTTAGGGAATGCAGGTTCTAGTGAGAGGGAGGAATGGAAAGAGATCCTTATTAGTAGGGAAATGTTATTGGGGAAATTGATGGAAGTAATGACTGATAAATCCCAGGGCAGATAATCTACATCCCAGTACACTTAAGGAAGTAGCCCTAGAAATGGTGGATTCGTTGATGGTCATCTTTCAAGGTTATAGAGACTCTGGAACCATTCCTGTGGTTTGGAGGGAAGCTAATGTAAACTGATGTAGCTAATTTAAAAAAGGCGTTAGAAAGAAAACAGAGAATTATAGACCAGTTAGCCTGATGTTGGTATTAGGGAAAATGCTAGTGTTTATTATAAAAGATTTAGAGCAGAGCACTTGAAAAGCTGATATAATTGGAATCTACTGGAACTTTTTGAGAATGTAACAAGTAGAGTTGATAAGGGGAGGCATGACCAAGGGATATTATTGACAGACTATTAATACAGAAACCTGGATAATGACCAGGTTTAAATCTCACCTTGGTAGATGATCAGCATGGAAACAGACCCTTTGGTCCAATCCGTCCATGCCGACCAGTTATCCTAACCCAATCTAGTCCCACCTGCCAGCACCTAGCCCATATTCCTCCAAACCCTTCCTATTCATACACCCATCCAAATGCCTTTTAAACATTGCAATTTTACCAGCTTACACCACTTCCTCTGGAAGCTCATTCCATACATGTACAATGCTCTGCGAGAAAAAGTTGCCCCTTAGGTCCCTTTTATATCTTTCCCCTCTCAACCTAAACCTATGCCCCCTAGTTCTGGATTCCCCCACTCCAGGGCAAAGACTTTGTCTATTTATCCTATCCATGCCCTTCATAATTTTGTAAACCTCTATAAGGTTACCCCTCAGCCTCCGACATTCCAAGGAAAACAGCCCCAGCCTATCCAACCTTTCCCTATAGCTCAAATCCTCCAACCCTGGCAACATCCTTGTAAATCTTTTCTAAACCCTTTCACGTTTCACAACATCTTTCCAATAGGAAGGAGACCAGAATTGCACGCAATATTCCAACAGTGGCCTAACCAATGTCCTGTACAACCGCAAACATGACCTCCCAACCCCTGTACTCAATACTCTGACCAATAAAGGCAAGCATACCAAACGCCTTCTTCACTATCCTATCTACCTGTGACTCCACTTTCAAGGAGCTATGAACCTGCACTCCAAGGTCTCTTTGTTCAGCAACACTCCCTAGGACCTTACCATTAAGTGTATAAGTCCTGCTAAGATTTGCTTTCCGAAAATGCAACACCTCTCATTTGAACTTTGAATTCACTTTTTTTTAAAACAAAAATGAAATTAAGAGTCTAAGATGACCCTTGAAAACTGTTGTTGATTGTCAGAAAAACCCCATCTGTTTTACTAATATTTTTCCGGGAAGGAAATATATGTCTCCATGTCTGAAGACAGCAAAATGGTGGGTGAGAGGTGAAGTGTGAGGAGAATGCAATAATCCTTCAGTTGATTTGGACAAGTTGAGTGAGTGGGAAAATGCATTACAGATGAAGTATAATGAGGACAAAGGTGAGGTTACCAACTTTGGTAGCAAAATGAGAAAGGCAGACTATTAGTTGAATGGTGATAGATTGGGAAAGGACGAAATGCAGTAAGACCTGGGTGGCCTTGTACACCAGTCACTGAAAGGAAGCATGCAGGTGCAGCAGGCAGTGAAGAAGGTAAATGATACATTGGCTTTCATGGTGAGAGGACTTGAGTACAGGAATAGGATGTCCTGCTGCAATTTTTCAGGGCCCTGGGGAGACCACACCTGAAGTATTGTGTGCAGGTTTGTCTTCTTAGTGGAGGTTGGATATTCTGGTTATGGAGGGATTGCCATTAAGGTTAGTTAGACAGATTCTTGGATTACCAGGTCTAATGTATGAAGAGAAATAGGCATCGGTTATGACTATATTCACTTGAGTATGGATGAATGAGTGGAGATCTCGTAAGATGTTCCTAATGACTGGGCAGTCTAGAATCAGGAGTCTAAGAATACAGGATAGGCCATTTATGCCTGAAATCAGGTAAAAGTCCTTTGCCCAGAGAGTGGTAAAATATGGAATTTTCTGCCACAGAAAGCAATTGAGGCCAACAGTTTGTATAATTAAGTTAGATATAATTCTTAGGGCTGAAGGATTCAAAAGTTATGGGGCGAAAATGGGAAGAGTACTATTGAAATGGATGATCAGCCACAATCATATTGAATGGCAGGGCAGGCTCAATGGGCCTACCATACATTTCTGTATCATCAACAAGTTTGGATATATTTCACTGCCCCCACCTCCAAGTCATTCATATTGATAGTAAATAATTGAGGCCCTCAGATCAATCCTTCTGTCATTCCACTAGGTATAACTATCTAACCTGAAAAAAAGCAATTCTTTGACTTCCACATACTAACCAATCATCAAACAATGTGAATACATACCCTTGATACTGTGAGCCTATACTTTGTGCAATTACCTTTTAAATGGCACCTAATGAATGACTTATGGAAATCCCAATACACTCCATGTACTGATTCTCGTTTATGAACTTTGCTTGTCGCAAATTCAACAAAGATAATTTCCCTTTCACAAGCCATGTTTACTTTGTTTGGTTCTGATAAACTTTTCTAACTATCCTACTATTTCTTCCTCAAGATGTTAGGATTATAGATTCTTGCTTTCTGTCTCCCTCTCTTCTTGAACAGGGGTGTCACATTAAAAATTTCCAGTGTGCTTCAACCTGCAGGGGATCCAGCGAGCTCTGGAATATTTTGACATGTACCTCCACTATCTCTGCAGCCATGTCCTTCATAACCTTTGGATATAGTTGGCTTGCCTGCTTTTAGACTCATTAATTTGTCTTTTGTGATAGAGAGTGTTATAAATTGTCTTCTTTAACACCTGGAATATTGGTGAACTTTGGGATATTTACAGTGTTCTCCACTATGAAGATTAATGCAAAATATTGGTTTCAATTACCTGCCATTTCCCTGTTACCCATTTTTAATTCCCCACTTAATTCCTCCAAGAGTTACTTTAGCAACTCTATTTCTTTTTGTATACTCATAAATGCTTTTGCTGATTGATTTTTATATTTCTTACCAATTTAAATTCATAATCATTTTTCTTCCTCCTTACTGGCTTTATAGTCATTCACTGCTGGATCTTTAAAAAATCTCAATTCTCTGGCCTACTATTAGTTTTTTGCTGCTTCGAATATGTTGTTTTTGATTGGATACCCTTCTTAACCACCTTTGCTAACTGTGGATGATTTATCCTTCTCATTGATTTTTGTTTTGACCAGAATAAATTTTTGCTCAGTATTTAGAAATACCTAATTAAATGACTAACATTATTCATCCACTGACTTTCCCCTTAGTCTATTTTTCCAATCCGTTCTTTAGACAACTCTTTCTTCATAACTCTGTATTGCCCTTACTTAAGTTGATGATACTGGTCTCAGACCTGAGTTGCTCTCTCTCAAACTGCTATCTCGTGAAAATCTGGCAACCATTGAGCGTTCTGCTGGATTTGAGCCTTCAAGGTGGCCACCAGCCTTTCTGTGAAGTCAGCCATGTGCCTATATGCCACAGCCACTGCAATCGTGAG
The DNA here is from genome assembly GCF_004010195.1 of Chiloscyllium plagiosum. Classification (NCBI taxonomy): domain Eukaryota; kingdom Metazoa; phylum Chordata; class Chondrichthyes; order Orectolobiformes; family Hemiscylliidae; genus Chiloscyllium; species Chiloscyllium plagiosum. Next base: position 70,265,685 of record NC_057719.1, read on the forward strand.
AATGTGCATGCATTTTTCCATCTATTGTTCCAACCTATTAAGGCTCTCTGGTACACCAGCCTCCTATATTGTCCTGCTTTTCTCTGCAGATTGCCTGCATAATTTATGGCCAAATACAGAGCCATGATACTCAGCACTGTCTCATCTCTGTCAGTCTTTGGGCATTAATTCCTCCAGTCATTGTTGACTTGAGTCAGTGATGGTCTGACTTGATTGCATCCGCGAGTTGACTCTAACTAATGTAGCCACCAAGAATAGTGTCACTGAAGTGGTGGAGGTTGCAGGTGAATGTCTTACCTGTGTTTCCAGATTTCCTCCTCGGAGATGTTGCTGGCACAGAAGGTCTCTGACATCAGTATCTTGTAATGGGCCAGATACAAGGTAACACTACTACGTACAGAAGAGAAGAGAAGGAGTAGTTGGCGAACATACAGAATAATGAATACAGACCACTGGGTTTGACTTTGTGCACACCTGAGAAGAGGACAACGAAATGTTGTTGACCAGATTCCTGACCCATTCCTGACTCCCCATCACCACAGAAATGGTCTTGGCTCTACTTCTACATCTTTATATCCAGCATTCCTCTACTGATCTTGGTCCTCTTGACCCTGTTGTACACCAGCTTCTCCTACAATGACATAAAGAAAAGAATGATTGTGATGACAATAGGTATAGAAGCAATTTGTGGGCAGATGTAACCATGCCTAGAAGAGAGCCATTGCCAGTTGGTGAGTGGGAAGAGCAGTTCCCCAGGTGGGGTTAGTAGTTTGAAGAGGATGAGATGAGTATGAGTCATTGACTGCACACTATGCATGTGATAATGAGGCTTGCAGAGCATGAGCCTTTGTGCAATGCTGATGCAGTGGCAGAGTTAAACTAAGTGATACCCCTGTGAAAGTGAGTTAGTAGAGAGACGATGGTGCCACTTACCCTTGCAGAGGCCATTTATTTTCTTGCAGCATTGCTTGGCATCATGTTTGCGCTGCACCACACTCTCTCAAGGCTACAAGGGACAGGCAACGTATGCTGGCTGACCAGGGATGCTCAGATCCCCCAAATAAATTAAAAAAACCAAGTAGGTCTGAAGTGTATTTTCACTTCAGGATCTACCGAGGCCAGGTTTAATAATACCCTGGCAGATTTAGTAATTACCTGAACATAGGTGCAAGATCAGATCAGAAGATTATATTTTTAAAAACCAGATGAGGAGGATGCCATTTAGCCTTCAGGCTTCTTTGCTATTGAATAATGTCAGCTCTGATTTAATTGTAGCGTTAAATCCATTTTCCTGACACTCTTCCATAACCAATGACTCTCTTGTCAACCAAAATTCTATCTAACTCAGCCTTATATATATTCAGTGGTCTAGTGTCTACTTGCTCATTGTGGAAGAGAATTCCAAAGATTATCAATCCTCTGATAGAGAAAATAAAAGCCTCCTCATCTCCATCCTAAATAGAAGAGCCATTGTTTTGAAGCTATGCCCCCTTGTTCTAGATTTCCCAGGGAATCATCCTCTTAACATTTATCCAGCCAATTCCCTTCAGAATCATAGAAGTCTCAACAAGAACATCTTTCATTATTTTGCCCTCCAATGTGTGTAGGTCCAACCTGCTCAACCTTTCTTTATTAGATAACACACGAATCACCAGCTGCTGAAGTGCTTCCAAATACAGCTGATCAGTTGACTTCACCACCTCAAGCAGAACGTGCAGCTCATGAAAAGTGTGAGCATTGTTGCTAAGCAGCTAGGTGAACAGCAAATTATGCTGGGCTTTGGAGACATGGGTGCTGATCACATAAATACTTACATAAGGCAGAGTCATGAAGTGTAATCAGAGTTTGCATTGCATGTCTCTGCTTCAGTTTTCAGACTCAACAATAACTACCAGCATTTCGTAAAGCAACTACTTGAAGCTGTGAGGAAGGGTTCAGATAAAAACAAAACTTGTCTTAATTTAGAGCCCGGAGTGTTCAAAATACTCTTCCTTAATGTCTCCACATTAAGACAACAGCTTTTGTAGTCTATAGTTACAGCTTTAGTATTAACCAGCTTTGAAGAACCACATTGGATTCAAAGCTTTAACTCTGTTTCTTTGTCCACAGATGCTGTCAGATTTGTTGAGTTTCTCCTCTGTACAGTATTTTGCTTTTATTAAGACTACAGGAGCTGCTAGCTTGATTCACCCCAAATGCAACTGAATTAAACTAATCACAGAAATATAATGGCTACAAAAATAGGCCAGGGTCTACCTATCCTGAAGCGAGTAATCAGCTTCTGAATCCTGAAAGCCTATCCATTATCAAGGCACCAATCAGGAATATAATGGAAAAGTCCCCACTTGCCTGGATGAGTGCAACACACAGGATTGACGCCTTCCATTGACACAAACATTCACACCCTTCACCACTGATGCTCAGTAGCAGCAGAGTTTACTATCCAAAAGAAGCACTTCAGAAATTCTCCATTGCTCCTTAGACAGCAGTTTCCAAACCTAAAACTACTACCATCTTGTCGGACAAAGACAGCAAATATATAGGATCACCACCACTTGCAAGTTCCCCGTAAAGCCACGCACACTCCAAACTTGGAAATGTATTGTCTTTCCTTCAGGGTCGTTGTTACATAACCCTCAAACTTCCTCCGTTGCAACTTAATGGGTTTATCTATTGAAAGTGAATGCAATGGTTTAAGAGAGAGCTCACCACCAACTTCTCATGGGTAATTAAGAATGGGCAATAAATTCTGTCCTAGCCAGTGATGCCCACTCCCCATGATTCAGTTAAAAATAAGTCCAGGGGATTAGCTGGACTTAAAAATAATATTAGGATTTAGGTTTCTGACAGTGATACATAAAACCATGTTAACAGCATAGAAGTAGATAGCATGGTGGCTCAGTGGTTAGCACTGCTGCCTCACAGTGCCAGGGACCTGGGTTTGATTCCTGCCTTGGGAGACTGTGCAAACTCCAGACATTCTTCCCGTGTCTGCGTGGGTTTCTTCTGGGTGCCCTGCTTTCCTCCCACAATCCAAAGATGTGCAGTTCAGATGAACTGGTCATGCTAAATTGCCCGTAGTGTTAAGTGCATTAGTCAGGGTAAATATAGGGTAGGGGAATGGGTCTGAGTGGGTTACTCTTCAGAGGGTCAGTGTGGACTTGTTGGACCAAAGAGCCTGTTTCCACATTAGAGGGAATCTAATCTAACCTTAAAAAAAGTGCAACAACTCTTAATTCTGCTTGAGGATCATATATAGTATGGCACATTGGAGCTGTTATATAATAATAAATGATTTAAAAACTACAATTTATAAAAACCATAAGTAAATTGTAAAATACATACAATCCAATTTAAAGAAACATCTACATTTATGTATTTATTTACATGTGCTATATTATCTGTTCATCAATATTTCTCATAGTGCTTTCAATGATGGATCACCTTTTGGAATTTCAGTAACTATAATCTGAGCCAATGCTTGTAAAAATAAACATATTTTCTTTTGTAATGCTTACTTTCTGAAGTAAAAAACAATGTATTGAAATGAGATTACCACTACGAACAATTATGTATTACTGCAGCACTACTTTTGTAAGTTGATGGATTTATTCAGTTTAGCTGAGTAAAGTTCAAGAATGGGAGAGTAGAATGATAAATGCAAGAAGGAGTCACATTTAGGTGTCTCTAACCCTGATTGTTAGCGCAAAGTCTATCTTCCAAAGTATGCAAAGCATGGGTCATAATAAAGAAGAAACTGGTTAATGTAACTGTTTAGCATTCAATTTCCATGCAGAAGCCTGCACTAGAGATAGGAAATAGGGCAATCTTCACTTCCAGCTTGGAATGTTAAGGAATCCTGGGGTCAGTGAAAATGACCTGTGTCAGTCATTAATAGCCTCACTGCACAACACGTACATTAAGAGTTGGAAAGAGTAAAGTATGATCTCAGTTATAAGTATGCAGAGTGTCACGTCAATGTTATTCTTCAGCTGAATGACAAAATTGTTGATATGCTTCACACTGATCTCTTTAAACATGTGCAGTAGTGGTGTGCCATGAATATATTATGTGGAAGGAGACCTCAATTTTACAAAACTGAGAATTGGATTCAGCCAGCATAATATGGAACTAATAACTATTAGGTGAATTTGAAGTATAATACAGACCTGCAAAGGTTGTGATGAGAAATTCAGGCCATAGATGGAACTCCAAATAGAATATTGAACGGGATCTTGAGTGTGTTAACAATGAATACAGTTATTAATGTGCCAATCAACCAGCAATTTCCTTGGGATTAAGAGATACTACATGAGGTGTGAATTACCAGAACCAGCGGATAGATTTATCCTGCTCCACTGCTCCTAAAGCTTGCTTTCTAAGCAACAGATTCTTAATGTAAGGATGCACTATTACATAGAAAGAGCCCATGTGCATGCAAGGATGCAAACAATTTGGGATCAATGTAATTGTGTGTCCGTGTATTGGGATGTATTGTACAGAAAGAAAGGCCTAGTTATCCCCTTTTTGCAAGGAATGAACTTTATGCTTTGTTGCCAATTAATTCCAAGGTATTCATCCCAAATTTCTAAAAGCTGTTCTACTCAGAGATGCATCTGAATAAAAATCATGAGTTTGGTGCTATCCATATGGAGCTGGTGAATAATGTTTTATTGATGGGATCCATGTTCTGAGTGTTCCAGACGGAGTAACTTCACTGATAATTGTGGTCTTAAGCTGATTCTCTAGGTTATTACAAAAAATCTTGTGGATGCTTTGGAGTCTTTTGGAATAATCAAAAAAGGAACAGTTTGGATTTTATCATCTTTCTCAATGTATGGAGCAGGTTACAGTTTAAATTAGGTACTAAAGGAATAAGGAGGAGAAAGTGAGGACTGCAGATGCTGGAGATCAGAGATGAAAATGTGTTGCTGGAAAAGCGCAGCAGGTCGGGCAGCATCCAAGGAGCAGGAGAATCGATGTTTCGGGCATGAGCCCAAAGAAGGGCTCCTGAAGAAGGGCTCATGTCCGAAACGTTGATTCTCCTGCTCCTTGGATGCTGCCTGACCTGCTGCGCTTTTCCACAACACATTTTCAGCTACTAATGGAATAACACTCAGAAAAATTACATTAACATTGTTTTCAACATAAAATGTTTAAAACCATTGGGAAGATATCTTGAAAGATATATAACATAAAGAATGCTTTCCGACTGCATATTTTGGGTATTTTTGAAAAGAAAAATGTATAGTTCCCTTTTGCAGCTTGTAATGTTAGGATGGGAAACCCTCCTGAGAGTTAGTGTTGCTGAGACCTTCATTACTTTTATTTTTTTTCATTTTTAGTTGGAAGTGTGAGCTGAGAGTGACCTTTGGACTGTGTGCAGCAGTTTTTAGAAAAAGAAAAAGCAAACTGATACTTGTTTATAGAATCTGGTCTGGCAAGTTAACTACAGGATGACTGTTGTTCAAAGAACATTGTAGACATTTCAGCTTTGGAGATGTGTTATGGTCAAAGACTGGCAAACATTTGGATGTTAACAGGCCCTTAACCAAAGGGTAAAGTCAACCATTCTAAAAAAGAGAATGCTGCAAAAAAGCATAATGGGAAACCAAAGTTTGAACTGGTTTTAACTGTGTACTTAGACAGGCTGTGGCTGTGAACGCTGCTGGATTGTGATTGGCTCTTTAGTTATACTCCTGTTATCAACTTATTGAAAGTTTGGAAAATAGAATCCCAGTGATAAGAAATAAGTGAACATTCCTTGAAGCCTACTAAAGCTATCTGCATGACGAGTGTCTTCACAAGTCGAGTGTGCCTTTGATACTACACATTGTTGAAACTGCTTAAGTGAACTAGCCAGTTATATCTTTATTTTTAATTTTTCTTTTAATCCATCCCTTAACTGCCTGTCTATGTATGAATGGGGCTATTTTCAAAGAAGGTTGTGTTTAACTCATAGGTTTAATTACATTACATGGTTGTTTAGTTTTGTTCTATGACAACTATTAATAATAAATTGTTAGTAGTTGTACTATAAACCTGCTGTCTGACATCTCCTATTCTTAAAGTCTGGTTAGGACTGGGCTAATTTTAAGGGTCATTGAATGTTTTAATTTTTATTGAGTTGCAATAACATTGATAGGGAAGCTAATTTGATCTGAATTGCTGACCCTTTTTTGTAACTGTGTACACTATGCACTCATTCTAAACTATGGGATAGAATATTGGCATTTTCGTAGTTGAAGAAAAAATCTTAGAGATATAAAGTGGAAGATAATCACTCAAAACTACTGTTTGCCTTTAAGAAAACAAGAGGAAGAAGAATCTGTACAATTGGGATTATTAAATAAGTGAAGGTACAATTGTCTGACATGAGGAAATACTAATCAGAAAAAAATAAAAAATATATATCTGATTTCAATAGCTTAGAACTGAATCTTGGATAATTTGACAGAAATATTTACAATTATGAAGGGACGGAATGGAATAGATTAGACCGTAAGACCATAAGATATATGAGCAAAATAAGACCATTTGTCTGCTCCACCATTTGATAATGGCTAATTTGTTTCTCAACACCATTCTCCTCTCTTCATCCAATAACCTTTGATCCCTGTCCTAATCATGAAAATATCTGTCTTAAATAGACTCAATGACTCGACCTCCTCAGCCTTCTGCGGCAATGAGTTCCACAGATTCACTCCCTCATTTGAAGAAATTTCTGCTCCTCTTCATTCTAAAGAGTCATTGCTTCAATCTGAGACTATGCCCTCAGGTCCTAGTCTGTCTCACTTCTGGAAACATCTTCTCCACATCCATTCTACCCAGGTCTCAGAATACTGAGAGACTATTTCTATTCATTAAAAGGTCTAGGATAAAGGGATGTAGACACCAGTTTACATATAAAAGAATAAGGAGAGGCAGTTGGACAAATGCTTTTTTCACAAGGAAGTTTAGGAGACTGATGAATTGCTCTCTCTTTCTCTGGATATTGAAGAATAGGACAGGTAGGCAACTAACACAAAGGGGGAATAAAGGAATATAAGATTAATATGAATGTTCATCTGGACAATCAATACCAAAATAGATTAGATGAGCCAAATGACCTATGACTATTCTGTAGTTCCTTTATAATTCTATGTAATAGATTACCAGGTCCTAATCTTGACAAGCTGGATCAAACGCAATATGTTAGGACAGTGCCCAGATGCAAACCTGACAACTATCAAGAAATGGCTCAGTAGCACTGGATAAAACAGCTGGAGAACAGATGGCTCTTCTATTCATAGACGGAGTGAAATGATAAGATAGAATACAGCATGTGTGCTGCATATTTGAGGAATTATGAAGAGAACAATTTCAGCTTTGATGGTGAGTGGCAGGAAAGAAAATTATTGATGGTGTTGTAGATCCATAACATCATTGGACCAAGCTGAGATTATGACAGATGTTCAAAGATTACTGTAGATATTATAGCTATATTTTATGATCTTCCATTGTTGGACTTTTCATCGCGGTGCTTACTGCTTATACCTCCACACATACAAAAAATATACTTTTAATTTGTTTTGCAATGTTAACCCTAAAATGATTGAAAGTGACTAAAAATACATTTGACATAAAAACTGAATTAGGATTGATTAGGTTGTAGATTATTGAAAAGAAAGGGGGAGCCAAATGTATTTGCAAAGAAATATTTCAAGTAGATGTTATGCAGATTTAATTACACAGGGATAGAACGTGGCATGGGTCATAGGTCTGCACAAGTTTCCACATTGGTATTAAAGAAATACACTGCACAGCCATTCAAGTAATGGCCCACAAAACTGCCTGATCCATATAGTGCTATATAAAGTGGTTCTACATGACAAAAATGACAGCAGAAAGACTTTGAATTATACAGCAACTTTAATGACCTCAAAGTGTTTTATTACAAATGGAGTAGGAAATATAGCAGCAAGTTGTCTGGAGCAAACTGCCACAAACTGGAATGTTATAACGGCTTTCCGCAAAGACCATTCCCTGCGTGATTACCTGGTCAGGTCCCTCCGTGACTATCTAGTCAGGTCCATGCCCCCCCAACCCATCCTTCCCTCCTGGCACCTTTCCCTGCCACTGCAGGTATTGCAAAACTTGTGCCCAACCCTCCCCCCTCACCTCCATCCAAGGACCCAAAGGAGACTTCTACATCCATCAACATTTCACCTGCACATCCACCAATGTCATTTATTGTATCTGTTGCTCCCGATGCGGTCTCCTCTACAATGGGGACTCTGGACGCCTTCTTGCAAAGCGCTTTAGGGAACATCTCCAGGACACCCACAACAATCAACCCCACTGCCCCGTGGCCCAACATTTCAACTCCCCCTCTCACTCTGCCGAGGGCATGCAGGTCCTGGGCCTCCTACACCACCACCTGATGCCTGGAGGAAGAATGCCTCAACTTCCACCTCGGAATACTTCAATCCCAGGGCATCAATGTGGACTTTACCAGTTTCCTCATTTCCTCTCCTCCCACCTCACCCCAGTTCCAACCTTCCAGCTCAGCACCGTCCCCATGACTTGTCCTACCTGCCTATCTTCCTTTCTACCTATCCATTCCACCCTCCTCTCTGACCTATCACCTTCATCTACCAATTGTACTCTTG
>NC_057719.1:70274385-70319471 GCF_004010195.1 Chiloscyllium plagiosum
CCCTCGAGGCTCCCTGCCTTCATGCCTGATGAAGGGCGTTTGCCTGAAATATCGATTTCCCTGCTCCTTGGATGCTGCCTCTCCTGCTGTGCTTTTCTAGCACACTCTAATCTAGACAATGACTAGTTTTTGTTTTCACTGATTTGCATTGAGAGATACCTATATGCAAAGTTATTAGAGAAAGCCTCCCTGACATTCTTTGAATAGTCTCGTGGAAATTTTATATCTGCATTATACGTCAAATGTCAATTTCACATTGCATTTGAGACTGCATTTCTGAAGAGGGCTGAATTCCCTCAATACAGCAGTGAATGTTAGTTTAGATTTTGTGTTTATGCCCTTGGAATAGAACTTGAACCCACAACCTTCAGAGTGTGAATGCTACCTTTTCAGCTTCAGCTAACATTTTAAGTCAATATAATAAGAACAGCAAATGCTATATTCTCAACAGTCAGGCAGTCTCCATGGAAAGGGGAATAAAAAGAACATTTCAGTTCAATGAAAATTTATAGTTTTATGCAAATAAAGAGGCAAGGCCATGAGAAGAGGAAGGGTTGAAGATAGGAGAGATAACTGGCAAAATGACCCTGATCATTGTTGCAGGTAGAATGACCAGTTTCCAATGACCTCCAGTGTTAGGAATGATTTCAATCAGCCCAGAGATTTTCCCCATTGACTTCATGGCTTGTTAATGTTTCTTGGCGCCATACTTGATGGAATGTTGCCTTGATGTCCAGGGCAGTCATTCTCACTTCGTCTCTGGAGTTCAGCTTTTAGGACTACATTTGAACTGAGGCTGTAATGAGTTTAAGAGCTGAGTGGGCCTGGCGGAACATAAACTGAGTGTCAGCAAGCAGATAATTGCAAACCAAGTGGGGCTTAATAGCACTGTTGATGACCCCATTCCATCACTTTGTTGATGATTGAGACAGGTTACTAACTGACTGAGTTCAATCTGTCTTGCTCTTTGTGCACAGGACATAATAATTTAATTAAAGTTTTCTTACAGATTGCTAGCAGATAAAATTGTGAAGCAAAACAAGTAAATTGAACTAAGACCAATGTGTCACAGAACATGACTCATGTATTAATATACTTGGATAACTGTATTGTATACTGCTGTAAGGAACTTTAATAAATTAAAACTGTGGTTATAATGCATTTAACAGTAAGGTGAAATGAGAAAAAATAGAGTTAATTTTCATTACATAAATGGGCAACCCATGGAGGATTGATCATTTTATCCCATTGGTTGGAAAGTTTGAATCTATTAACAAAGTAACAATGCTACAAACACTACCATAAATGAACTAGCTGTGTTGAATCTTCTGTGCTATTAAACTATCAAAAATCAGATTGGGGGATGAAAACTCACCTATCATATCAACTGACATAATGTAAAGTGTCATCATGACTTGCCTCTTTCTAAAATAGTTTCTCACTTCTTCTCCTCTGTGCCAATATCAACCAATCTCAAGTCAGGCATAGTGTTCCGTAACCTCAATTTCAAAAGTGTGCTTCTTATTGTACAATTCAGACAGATCAATTTCAATCCATTGGCACTTTCTGATTTAAACTGCCAATTTAGTATTGGTTTCGTGCCAAATTACAAAAAGCAGTTTTGTGCTGTCAATTTGTATCTACTAGAAAATGGGTTAAGACCCTCAATTTATTTTACATGAAAGTGCCTGTGGTGAGAGACAGGAATATCACTACATTTGTCTCGACAAATTGTAAATCTAGTCCTCAAGTGAATATGCAATATCTACTCTTGCTGGATTGTGCAGTTCCTTTTCACCAATATACTCCTTAAAAGTCAGTTATAAATGTCAAGTTGCATGGCAGACAGCAATAGCGAGGGGCATTACACATTACCAATGGCAGCGAACAAATTCTTGTTAGAGTGAATGTTGCTAATTTTTAGAAGAAAAGAGTCACCATTAGGAGCAGCAATTGTTACTTATTCCCAATTGTCCTTGAGGAGATGTTCATGTGCTGCTTCATTGCATTGCAGCACTCCATGTGGTGAAGATACATCCATAGCATTTTAGGAAGGAAATGCCAGAGTTTTGGCCAAGTGCTGATGAAGGAGCAGCAAGCTATATTCAACTTGGAATGTTGCAAGATTGGAAGGAGACCTTGGAGATGATGGTGTTTCCATGCTCTTGCTGCTCTTGACTTTAGGTCGTGGAGGTTGTAGATTTGGAAGATGTTGAAGAGGCTTTAGTGAGTTGTTGCAATGCATTTTGTAGACATGAAATGTTACAAATATGGTGTAATTGTGGAAGGGTAAATGCCTTTAAAATTAAAAAAAAAACAGGGAATGGAGATTTGTGCTAACAGAAAAGTTTCCTTATCAATGTGCAAAGCAAGAAAATTACTCCATTGTTTTCCAAGAGTTCTGATGCCTTGAATAATATGTCATTTCTTAATTTTCCTGAAATTATGAATAGTTTGTTAATTAAAACTGTTTAAGAGGGGAAGCTACTCATGTCACTTATTGGGGGATGAGTTAATAGCAATGGTACATTTGAAAATCTAAAATATGCCTTTACCCACCCTCATGCCATGAACTCAGTGTTCAAAATATTTGCTGACCCCACTAAATGCCACTGATGTGCCACTATTTCCTGCTCATGTGGTTGGGAGTCTCAGAGATTTACATGTTCAGAAGTTTGTAAAGCAATGTACTCAGATGCATTTTCAGACATAGTTATTAGAAGCTGTAATCTGTGTTAATTTGCTTAAAATAATCTTACACACTCAGAACGTATTGTGTGTTTACATAATCTCATTACCTTTCTTGTCACATTTTCCATAACATGCCGATAATTCTTCTTCCCTGTACTACCTCCCACAGTCATAATACTTCTCTCACATACTCTCTCCTCAATTTGCATGTTCTTTTCATTTATCACAATTCTCACAAACACCGGTCACACATACACAACGCTATGCAGAAGCAGGGAGAAAGCAAAATAGACATGTTTTAAAAAGGAAAGTATCGCAAGGGTGAGAAAGAGAGCCCTATTTTCATGGATAATATATATGTGAACAATGTGTTGAAATGGTTCTGGGTTTGTTATGGTTATTGCTATTTGTTATTGTTACAATCCCCTAACATACTGTCAGAGATAATTATGCCATGGCTATTCTGCAAAGGGACGCTAATCTTGGATGTAGCTCTGTTGTACGAAGGCCAATGGTTGGTGAAAGAGGCTAGTGATGTTCTGTGATGATAACATAGCGGTCTGAGCATGGATGAAGGTTCTGGAGGTTGTCAATATCTTGGAATCCTTCAATTTCCATCAGTTGATTATTCTAACTGTTCAATTCCTCAAGCCTGTCTCTCCATTCCATAAGATCAGGGCACAGGTTTAGGGTGAGAGGGGAAAGATTTAAAAGGGAACTAAGGGGCAACTTTTTCGCGCAGAACGTGATGCATTTATGGAGTGAGCTGCCAGAGGAAGTGGTGGTAGCTGGTACAATTACAACATTTAAAAGACATTTGGATGGGTACATGAATAGGAAGGGTTTAGAGGGCTATGGGGTAAATGCTGACAAATGGGACTAGATTAATTTAGGATATCTGGTTGACATAGACGAGTTGGACCGAAGGTTCTGTTTCCATGCTGTACATTCCTATGACTCTATGCTTGATCTTCCACAGGGCTCAATTCCTCTTTCATGTCAGCTCCTCATAGCCCTCAACTCCTTGATATTTCAGAAATCCATTTATCCATTTCATTTTGTGTATTTTCACTGTTCTGTCCTCCATAAATCCAGACACAAAGTTTTCAAAATAATATTGTTGAGGAAGAAAATTTAGTGGTAACTGAGAAAAAGCATTGTGTGGTCCATCATATGTAGGTCACATGATGATACTGCGTATTGATGACAGGGCTATTTAGCAGGACATGAAGACAAAAAAATGCTGTTGTATGCATATCATACCAAGAGGGGGCAGAATTAAGGATATTAATACAACTCAGCAAGATGGCAGCGATTCTGTAGAACTGCTGTGGACAGCTCTGCCTAACAGCCAAAGCATATTGGTGTTTTTTGCCATCCCTGGTCAACTTATGTGGTGGAATTATTAGTTTAAAACCTGACAGAACACATATTTGGGAGTGGGAAGGATGCCAAAGAGAAAAGGATTGAGCAAACAGAAGCAGGGAGGACACTCTTCCACAGCACCAGGCATACCAGAGACAGCAGCAACAGCAGCCTCTTCTGAACCCCACCCCAGAGACCTGACAGACTCACAGGAATTGGCTGCAGCGATAGAGAGACTTATCTTGAAAGTTGGGGCTGCGATTGAGGAGATGCGTGGGGAGATTCGTGCCCAGGTCCAACCTATCACATCCATGCTGCAGAAGCATGAGCAGGAGATCCAGGGCCTTGGGGAGAGGCTGGAGGAGGTGGAGAGTCAAACTAAGGCCTTGGAAGCTGCGATGGAGTCCTCATCCAGTCAGATCCAGGTGCTGGAGCGAGAGGTGGGGGCCTTGTGAGACCATATTGACGACCTTGAAAACAGAGTTCAGAGGATAAGTCTCCAAATTGTTGGGCTCCCTGAAGGTGAGGAAGATGAGTAGCCAGTCAGTTTCTTTGAAAGCTGGCTGCCAAAGCTTTTGGGCCTTCACATCGAGTCCAGCAGGCTGCAGATTGAAAGGGCTTATCGGGTTACAGCGCATAGGTCAGGCCCAGTGCAGCACCCCCGCTCGGTCCGAGTGCACTTCCACTCATATAAGCACAAGCGAAAAGTGATAGAAGCTTCTAGATTACTGGGAAATGATCCACAGGCACTGTTGTACAAAGGGTCAAAAATCATGTTTCTCCAGGATTTCTCGGCAGCTTTAATTCGAAAGAGAAGTCCTGTGATGAAGTTAAAGAGGCTGAGGAACCTGGGCATCTCCTTCATGAGATACCCCGCAGTGCTCTGTTTCAGCCATGAGGACTCAGTTTATACATTTTTTAGCTTTATCCACTGAATCAACTTTGTGGACACTTTAAAATAGATTGACTGGCCTGAAGAATATGGTTAATGTTTGCTCTCTTTTCCTTCTTTCCCCATGTTTTCCCTTTTTTATCCTTCCTCTCCTTCTCCCTAATAATTTCTTTTTTGGAAAGGGGGAAAAAACTTGGAATGAGTTGTTCCTTTTTTTAGTAACTGGATTTTTTAATGCAAAATTTTGTGGATGTTTTTTGTTGTCTCCACCTTTTTTTTGTTTGTTCTGTTTCTCTTTTAGTCACAAATAGGGGTGACATGTAGCCAGGGATGGGTGGAGTGCTCATCATGACTTTGTCTTATTTCTGTTGATTTAAGAATCATCTCCCTGTTTTTTTTCTGGCCTAAAGCTGGGGCACGGTCTGGGTTTGAAGGAGCTGTGAAGGAGGGGATGGGTAGGGTGAAGTGTCTTCCATTCAAGATTTTATATTTGGTTTTCTTTGTAATTGTTTGGTAGTAATAGTTGTTTATAGTTATGATAGAGTAGTTTTTTGTATATATAATTCTTCCACTCCATGAGTCTTCATTTACTTATGCTCAGCACTTTGTAAGCAGAGTTCTCCCTCCCAGGGCTTCAAGGGTTTATGAAAGGGATATGGCTAAGTGACTTAAGTGGTGCACCTGGAACATCAAGGGAAGTCATTCATCTGTTAAAAGGGAAAAAGTGCTTTCTCGCCTTAAGAGAGAAAGGATTGATATCGCTTTGTTGCAGGAAACCCATCTTGATGATGAGGAACACCTGAAATTACAACAGGGGGTTATGACTGGGTATTCTTTTCATCCTTTACTACTAAAAATAGGGGAGTGGCGGTACTTCTCCAGAAAAATCTTCACATTATTAGAGCAGGTGAAAGATGAGCGGGGACTGTTTGTGATACTTAAAGCCCTGATACATGGGGAGGAGTATGGCATTTTAAATGTCTATTGTCCTCCGGCGCATCCCCTCAAATGTTTGATTAGTTCTTTCTCTAAGCTGAGTGCTTTTGGAACATGGCACATTATTATAGGGGGGGATTTTAATTGTCTTTTGGATCCGACATTGGACAGGATGCCTTGTGGGGCCGCCAACTATTTCTTCGCAGGCCAAGCAGGTGACTGACTTATGCGAGGAGTTGAGGCTGGTGGATATTTGGAGATGTCTTCACCCTACTGGCAGGGCCTGACCTTTTCTTCAAACCCACATAAATGTCACACTAGGATTCATCATTTTCTGGCGCTTGGCCCTCCTGTATTCGATTATGGATTGTAACATTAGGAATATAGCTAACTCTGATCACGTGGTGATATTTTTGGAAGTTAAGGCCAAGAGTGAGTGGTTAGGTTTGCAGCGCTGGCATTTGAACCCTTTTCTCCTTAAGGATTCTAAATTTGTGGAATATTTTTTGAAGGAATTTCAGGAATTCTTGACTATCAACTCAGGCATGGCTAGTAGTCCGTCTATGCTATGGGAGACTACTAAAGCCTTTGCTAGGGGATTAGCTATTTCCTATTCAGCTATCCAGAAATGACCAAAGGAGGAACAGCAGCGTCTACTTGAGACACGGTTGAAAGCTGCCGAGCTGGCACATTTTGCGTGGCCTTCGGTGACTAAGCTACAGCGGATCACGGCCCTCTGGGCTGCCTTGAATTCAATACTGACACAAAACGCAAAGAAACAACTTGCTTTTGCTAGACAAAGGCTGTTCGAATATGGGGATAGGTCAGGGAAATATTTAGCATACCTGACGAGGAAAAAGCGTGCTCCCCAATCCATTACTGCAATCAGAGACAGCGTCGGGGTCCTTACATATTATGCTGAAAAAGTTAATGAAGCTTTTCAGAGCTTTTACTCTGAATTGTATCAGTCTGAAAGTTGCAAGGACAGGAGAGCTAAAATGGAGACCTTTTTTAAGAACCTGGACCTCCCAGAGGTAACCTTGGAACAGGCCTCTCTCCTTAATGCCCTCTTGACAGTTCAGAAAATACAGGAGACAACTAGGCAACTTCAGAGTGGGATAACACCTGGCCCTGCTGGTCTCCTGGGTGAGTTTTATAAGGAGTTTATAGGGTCTCTGTCAGGGCCGATGTTGGAGATGTACAATCACTCCTACATGCATGAATGCCTACCACCATCTCTGAGAGAAGTTAATATTTCCTTAATTCTTAAGGGGAATGTTCCTGAGGATTGTGCCTCATACAGGCTCATCTCTCTATTAAATTCAGATTTCAAGATTCTGTTCCAAGGTCCTGGCGCTGAGATTGGAAAGGGTGTTGTCCCATATTATTAAAGAGGACCAGACAGGCTTTATAAGGGGCTGTAGGTCCTCTAATAACATTAGAAGGTTGCTGACTATGGTCCAAGTTTGTCAGCAACGATCGATTCAGGGGTTGATGATTTCCTTAGATGCAGAGAAAGCATTTGACAGGGTAGAATGGCCGCATCTTTTTTATGTCTTAGAACAGTTTGGGTTGGGTGGGGTCTTTGCTAAGTGTGTGGAGATTTTAAATCGCCACCCTCTGGCCGCAGTCATCACTAACTGGGTGAAGTCTTGGAATTTTAGGATTGGTAGGGATATTTGGCAAGGACACCCCCTCTCACCGTTGTTGTTTATGTTGGTGATAGAGCCGCTGGCAGAGGCCTTTCATCAGAACATCTACAGAACTGCTTTGGAAGTGGGATCGAGGACACACAAGATTACACTGTATGCGGATGATGTCCTTCTGTTTTTATCAAACCCAATGACCTCCGTATTCCATTTGACACAATGTATCAATTCATTTGGGGCAATTTCAGGATATAAGATTAACTTTGCAAAATCGGAGGCTCTGCCTTTGGGAAACCTCAAGGGTGTGCCAGAAGTTGAAGGTGGTCCTAATTTCCCTTTTAAGTGGTCACGGGCAGGGTTCCGATACCTAGGCATTTTTATTACCCCCAAGTTTGATCTGTTATTTCGGACTAACTTTGCTCACTTACTCAACAATATTAGGCAAGATCTTCAGAGATGGGAGGCTCTTCCAATTTCATGGCTGGGCCGAATATCTCTCATTAAGATGAATGTCCTTCCTCGTTTGCTTTATCCCATGCTTATGCTCCCTACAATGTTTCCCAGGTCAATACTGCGGAACCTTATGGGGTGGTTTGGTTCCTTTGTCTGGCATCGTGGGCAGCCTCTCATCAAACTTACTAAATTACAGTTGCCTCATGGAGGGGGAGGAGTTGATTTCCCAGACATCAGGTTAGGTGGGCTTGGATCGGCGCAACATCGAGGGCCAAAGGGCCTGTACTGCGCTGTATTCTTCTATGTAACGATCCAAACACAATATGGCTGGATATTGAGGCCTCCCAGGCAAAGTGCTCTCTTATTAACCTGTTATTCATGGAAAAGATGAGGACATTTATGGACAACTGCTGGAACCCCATTGTCATTAGTACAGTCAAGGCATAGAGGGTGATGCATCAGAGTAGAGTTGCTTATCCAAGACTTACGCCTATAATTGGTGTGCAAGGCTTCTGACCAGGGATGATGGACTCAGGGTTCAAACTATGGGCAGCCTAGTTTGCAATGTGGCATACACGACAGCTAAAACTACATGGCCAGCTTGTCACTTCTAGGTGAGCAGAGGAAGGTGTCCTTCAATCAAATAAGGCACTTAGTGCTTGGGTGAGGGGCTGGCAGCAGGAAGGTCATGGGAGCCAATGAGAGACATCACCCCACTCTTGCTCCCGACACTGCTTCCCTTGTATTTCTCAGCCTTCAAAAACATCCCACATGCCCCACATATTACTCACATATGACCTAGATTGCTCTGTGATTCTTAGGTTCTAATTCTTGCCTTTCCGAAAGCTACCATGCTGTGATACTGCTGAGCACATGAGCTTCTGGCCTCTGGCTGGCTGGCAGTCCTGAGGAGGTGAGGTTTCCACTCACAAAGTTTTGATTTCAGGGAAAGGCCTGGCTTGCTACTCCCTCGATTGGTTTGTTATTCAGCATGCCTTCCAGTAAAGAGGCACTGCTGGCAAATCATTGTTTCTGCAATAGCTGGCAAACAGGATCTTTAACATATTAGCAAACCTTTTGAGAAATTTGATTATTGAGTTCACTGGCATGAAGGAAATTAAAGGCATATTCTGGGTTTTGAATTGTCCTATTAGCTATTAACTCATTCCCCAACAGTGCCATGACTGTGAAGTTGCCTCTCTTAAACGATTTTCCTTATCAGATTCTTCATAAGACCTCCCTCAAAGGCTCTGACCACCTTGATATCTATAGGTAAACTTTCGAGAGACCTTGAGATGGAGCATGTCTGGATGCTGCCGTCTCTCCACTGCCGTCTCTTTCAGTATCTGCATTGATTGCACAAAAGCCTGAAAGTAACCAGAAACGGGCTTTGGACCTTACAGAGATCAAGAGAAAGAAGTGAACACACAGCTGCTATCCTCACATCCTTTTTGTGCATGAGAAAAGCCCATCAGGAAAAGCACCAGATCATTGCAAGAGAAATGTACTTATGGGAAGAAATCTCTGTGTTTGGAAAGAATCAATTTGACAGTGACAGATTGGATATCGGTGCAATCAAGGAGATTTGGCTATAGCCTACATTTTGTACAAATTCATTTTAAATTTGCAAGCAGCTCAGGTTTCTTCCCAGTAGACGGAATTCTGGTGGCAACTTGGGATTGGGACGGATTCACTGTTGGTTTCTTGTGGATTATTTTGAAAATCAAAGCTGGATGCACAGGATAAGATCACCCAGAGAAAGTTTCAATCAGGAAACTTCAAAAAATTGCTTCAGTGATGAAAATCTCCACTGGCATCGGGAAGCAGTGTAACTGCCTGGATTGAGATAGCCTCCTGGCAACAGAACAAGGTCTATCCCTCCAGGCAGGGCGACAAGGGGCTGACCCTGCATGCCTAGCTTCATACTCAGGCCCAGGCCAACCTGGGGTTTCACAGGGGTGGTCCAGACACTGAATGTTAAAGAAGTTAGAGGGAAAAGGCTCCTCTATTTGGAACATTTTCTGTCTTAGTTACCTGAGGAGGGCATCCTCCCTGCTTCTGGAGGGCCTTGACCTACTCCACCTTCAGGAGCCTAGCTCCTATCTTTAATTGCGTGCCACACGTGCCCAGTGCGATTAATTGACCAATTTCAGAACATTCCAACTGAGTGACTGTTCCCACACAATTGTTACACCAATATTGCAATTGTGAAAGCTTTAATCTGTCTAACACTGAAGTCTAGATGCAGCTAATGATGACTTAAGATTTATTGAGGCGATCTAAATACAAATACTCCGTGGCAGAAATCTTGTGGAGGAAATTAGTTGCAAATAGAGGACCCCGATTAAATATTCTGGGAAAAGACGCATAAAACAAGTTGTAGGTGAGCTTCTTGTGTGAGAGGACATGTGCACCACCCCGCTACCTCTCAGCCTATCCACACATAAACAAATTATTAGGTCTGTAAGTGGCACACCCTGCACCTTGTCACCCTACAAGATGAAAATTTCCTGTGCCCCTCGAAGCCAATTTTCTGTTGATGTTATCAGCATGCAACCTTGTAACAAGGATATTCAAAACATCAACAAAAACAGAGAAGCACAAACATCAATCAAAATTATTTGCAGTGGTTTAATTTTTAAAGAGTTGCTGATACTGAGACTTTTTGGCAGTGATCAAATATTTCTGTTGTGACTGAGGCACCATTAATATTAATCATAAGACATTCACCAGTTGGAAGTTATTTTTGAAACTGCTTCAAGGGAGCTAACTGGAATGACCCTACACTAATGTTTACATAAGAGTGATATGGAGATGTGTTTCCAACTGTCGGTTATAAATAACTTCAAACTATCACACCCAACTCTCTATCTCCTGTTTCCTATTTAAGCAGGGTGAGTTTCTGTCAATGCTGAATGGAAATAATTCCCCTTCTATTAATCCACAGATCTTAAAGTAACAGATGGGTTGGGGTTATGTTTGAGTGAGAGTTCACTTGCTGAGGAGACTTTGCTTTTCAGTGGTGCAATGAGGCCAGTAGAAATTTCCAGTTTCCATGTACACGCGGAATTCTACATAGAACTCCATACTTTCTTGGAATTCTCCTCCATAAAGTTAACTGTTTTGTGCTTTCTTTTCATGGAGCAATCGATTGACAAAAATGAGAATGGCTCAAATATTGTCAGCACTTAGAACATGTTTTACAGTTTTGCACATGGTGAAGATGATAGAGCAAGAAGTGCGTAGTCCACCTAATCTTAATCCCACTGTCTCAAGCATTGGTCAACTGATTCCTCTCTGTCCAATTGGAAGGTGACCTATCCACATTGGAAAAGCAAATCAGGAATCTAAGGTGGGGCTCAGGGCAGGATAGGAGTTAGTCTCTGAACAGGAAGTCAGTCAAAGCCAATTAAAGGCTCTGCCATCTCACCATAGAACATAGAACATTACAGCGCAGTACAGACCCTTTGGCCTTCAATGTTGCGCCAACCTCTGGAACCAGTCTGAAGGCCATTTATCCTACACTATTGCATTTTCATCCATATGTCTACCCAATGACCATTTAAATGCCCTTAAAGTTGATAGGTTTACTACTGTTGCAAGCAGTGCATTCCATGCCCCTTCCACTGTGAGTAAAGAAATTACCTCTGACATCTGTACCTATATCTATCACCCCCAATTTAAAGCCACATATGCTCTGCCAGCATAAAATCAGCAAAGCAAATATCCAAATGCTGCCACCTTCAGTCGAAGACTCTGTAACTCTATGCAGCTACAGTTCCATTTGTAGGGCTTTTTATTCTCTGTTCTGCTACCACCCCCTGCGCTTGGTATAACTTACTCTCAATGGTTCCGTACAACAGCCAAAAATGGATTATGTGACAAGAAGTTGGAGTTAATAGTTCTTCAAATTCGATAGCCTTTTAATTACTTTTTAAACAAATGGTAGCTGGGCTTCCACTTGGGATGCAGGAGGGGGCAATTCTCAGCCATAAAATACAGCCCATATTCATAAATAAATAAACAAACAGTGCTCAACTTGTCTTACAAGCCCATAGGATATCTCCACAAAGAATACCATTACAAAACTACTACCTGATATTAATTAGTGAATGCATGCTATTTCAATTAATTCAAGTGTACTTCAATTTACAAAGGACTTTCATATCTGCACACTTTAAGATTTGGCAAATTGAGGAAATTTAACTTAATTTTGAAAAATTAGTTGACTGGATTGAAAGTCTGCTTTGCCCTGGAAAGGTACAGGTGGTGATACTGAGAATTAAAGTCAGCCAAACAAGTTATGGCTTCATGTCTTAAACTACATTCAATACTGGTTCCTCATGTCTGTATTTTACCAGTCTGATTTCAGAACCTCTTGCCTCCTGGTATTAGATCAATTTCTTCACAGTGCAGGGAGGTTTGATCACTTAATTCTGATTTTATTGCTCACTTTTACCATACTTGACAAGCTTTTTACTATTCACTTCAAAATGTCTACGACTCCCTTTGGGCTGGTGTCATTTTCAGCAACCACGTCCTTCATGTGGTATAAGTTAATTCCTTCACATCAGGCTGAAGAGATTTATAGCATTGTTATAATGGTAGGTAACATAATGGTTGTTTCAAAGGGATTCTCTGTTTTCCTAAATCTAGTTTTCAATATTGTTTCTGTGTGCATGACAGGATATCTAATCACAGTAAGGACGTTCACCATCACAAAGCTAATATTTTCTAAATTATCATGCCATTGCTTATGTTTGCCTGAAGATTAAGGTTTAGACTGAAGGTTAGGTATTCTGCGGTTTTACAAATCCGTTTGAGGTACAAGGTGGGACTCAAGATGGGGACAATTGATAGGACTAATTATTTGGAATGAACCATAGCAGGAGATGATGCCTATCATTTAAGACAAGCAGCAAG
This sequence comes from Chiloscyllium plagiosum, assembly GCF_004010195.1. Taxonomy (NCBI): domain Eukaryota; kingdom Metazoa; phylum Chordata; class Chondrichthyes; order Orectolobiformes; family Hemiscylliidae; genus Chiloscyllium; species Chiloscyllium plagiosum. The sequence continues at coordinate 70,287,295 of NC_057719.1, forward strand.
ACTTGGACTATGAATAGGCATTGTAGAGTTTCCTCCACTATCACCAGCTTGGGAATCACCATTAACAGGAGATTAATTGGATTAACCAGATAATTATTGTGTCTACCATAGCAGGTCAGAGTTTGGGAGTGCAGACACGTTACTCACCACCTGATTTCTGACAGCATTTCTACAATTTCCAAGGCAAGAGTCTGTTGAGCTTTGCTTCAATCCCCTGAAGGATTGCATCTTCAACACTTTAAGGAACATCACTTGGGACTTGGCTATCCATAATACTCAAAGCCCCATTTGCTACCTTGAACATTTAGTTCCTTCTAAATTGGTGTATGTGTCTGCAGTGTGAAACACCGGTAGGATGCACTGGGCAATTCACCAATGGCTTCTTCATCAGAGATTCCAAAACCTGTGCACCTCCCACCTTGAAGAATAAGAACACCGGATTTGTGGCAACATTATCATTTGCAAGTTCCCTTCAGTAATGCAATACTTTAACTTGATGATTTATCACAATTCCTTCATTATCACTTGGTCACAAGTACGGAACTGTGAGAGAATCTTTATGACATGTACCGTGGGCGGCACGGTGGCTCAGTGGTTAGCACTGTTGTCTCACAGCACCAAGGACCCGGATTCAATTTCTGCCTCAGGCGACTGTCTGTGTGGAGTTTGCACATTCTCCCCATGTCTGCGTGGGTTTCCTCTGTGTGCTCTGGTTTCCTCCCACAGTCCAAAGATGTGCAGGTTAGGTGAATTGGCCATGCTAAATTGCCCGTAGTGTGAGGTGCATTAGTCAGGGGAAATGTAGGGGAATGGGTCTGGGTTGGTTGCTCTTTGGAGGGTCGGTGTGAACTTGTTGGGCTGAAGGGCCTGTTTCCACGCTGTAGGGAATCTAATCTAAAAGAGGTGGTTCAACAGTACCTTCTCAAGGGTAATTAAGAGTAATCAATAAATGCTGGCTTTGTCAGCAATATCCATGTCCTGCGAATGTTCATATAATTTTTTAATTAGTTTTTGATGTGTGAGTTAATTTTTGAGATGTAAGGTTATGAAAAATCTTAAAATTGTTTGAACATCTGCCGGTTTAACTGTGTTACATCGAAGATGTTCTAAAAGACTGCACAGCAGAGGAAAGGTCACCATAGCAACTGGTCTGAGTTTGCCAGAGATCATTTTGAACAACTGCATATGAGTTCAGTGGAGCTCAGAGTGACGTGAAGGAAGCCAAGAAGCAGCTTTTGCTTGGTGCAGCTGCAGAGGATTGAATCTCAGAAAAAACACCAAGGATCATATCAGCTCAGTGAAGCTAACTGTTTTCAAAAGAGCTGGATTTGTGCCCCAGAATAGGTGCTGGTGAATTATCTTGGGGAATCCACTTGAACACCGCCCCAGGGGAAATGACTGAATTACATTGATGTGAGCAGTTGTTTAGGCAATCTATGGCAAAGTGGTTTGTGAGGAAGTTATATCTTTATCTATGAAGAATTGAAATCCTTTGTAAAAGAGAGAAATGTCTGATGAGATTTGGTGGCACACAGATGTCTTGATGGTTTGATGAGAAATTTATGGGATTTTGATCTGTCTACCTTTTTCTATTCAATGTGCTTTGTGTGCTTTTTGATCATGTTAGATCTCTCACTCATATTTACCTCATGCAAATTTTGGATGTTATTCAACTACACAATTTTAAATTTAGAAATTAAAGTTTATTTTAACATTTGTCCGAAACCATGAAACAAGAGGTTTTATTTGCTCATTAATCCCTGGGATGTCAAACTTTGTCTACTTTAAACAAAAATATTATGGGTGCTTATACAGATCAGCATAAATTTGGCAGCCTCATCATGTATTATAATATGCTCAACAAAGTTAAGCTTTTCAAAAACTCCTTTTAATCACCGCAATGCTTCTGGAATAGTCATTCAGCAAGAATAGTTCTGAAAATACCACCCATGATTGATTTGTACATTTCATTTGTTTTTTCTGTCTGCATAAGTATTCCAAGAATTTCTCCCTCCCCAACTTTCTGGAGACTACTATCAGCACTCCCTCCATTACTTAGTTGTAACTAGCATCTTCCAGCTAGCGCACATCCAGAGAAAAGGAAACCAGAGAACTCTCAGCTCCAACTATCTTTACAACAACGTAGATTGCTCTGGATTTCTTAACTTGGGCTTAAAGCTTTACTGAATGCTTTTTGGCTAAGTTGGCTCTCTCTCTGAACTGCTATTTCTGTAAGATTTGTGGAGTCCATATCTCTAGTTAGGTAAGTAACTTAAGCTGTTTTATAACTCCATCTCCTCATTTCTGATTCTATTAAACAAAACTGATAATTTCTGAACCACAGTTTGTTTTAGGTGTTCTGATAATGTCTAAAGCTCTGGTGATTGAAGGAAATGGGAGAGGAATGTAATGCATCAACAATCTGTTTACACAGCATTTGACATAGTGATACTATGATCAAAAGCGTTAAATAACAGGAATTGGCTTTAATAGGTGGGCAATTCAATACAGTCCATCCGATACCAATTTCTATATTTCAGTTTTTAAAAGATTGCGTATTTTGGAAATTCACAATATATTGTTTAATTTTTTTAAAAAAATTATTTTAATTTTTGAAAATCCCAAGGTAGCATTCAGATTCTAATAAACATTTTATATTTTATAATTAATAAACTATTGCTTTCTTTATGAATCCAAAATTTTCTTTCTGAAATTTCTTTAGGAGAAAAAACAATCCCATTGAGTCTGAAGTAAAATTGAAGCCTCTGCAGATAAAAAAAGCAATTCACCAAAGTATAGAATCACTTTGTACCTTTTTTTTCCTACTGAGGGTTACACCTTGAATTGAGATCTGGAGTTTGTGCTTGTGATTTCAGGCTAGCACTTCAGATGAAGGTTTAGCATTAAGGCTTGAGAAGTGCACTGGAGGATTACTGCAGAACACAGCAGTAGGAACAAAAAGAGCATGTTACATTTTCTATAAAATTAATGAATTGCTCTATAACACCTTATTGTGTAAACACAACTAAATATTCGTGAAATCCTAAAGGACAGAATTCAGCATTGAGGCAGTAGTAATGAAAATTGAGAGTAGTATTAAACGGTGCAGGATGGGATCAAAAATAATTTTGTGAGATGTGAGCACCCCTTCCCAATAAATTCTACTTAACCACTGCTAAGATGTTGAGAAAACCATTGATGGAAACAATGGTGAGCGAGATCCATAAGGATTTGTTCATAACACCCTTATTGTGTTATTTTGTGTGTTATTGATGTCTTTGCTATCTTGCAATAATTATCAATGTTACATAGAAATATCTGACTAGATATAATTAAAAAGCTAAATACCACGATTCAGGGAGCAAGTGCTGTACACCTCTCTTGTATTTGTATCACTGATAGCAAATGTTGATTCAGTATCACTGTCTTGTGCAGAAATTAATTTAGAGTTATTTCAACATAAAAACAAATAAAAGACATAGGAAGCCCTGCTGTAAGATAGCGTGTAACAAAGGCCTGATAACACATGAGTGAGGCATTATCAACAGTGGATACACTTAATATTGCATTGCTGCTTGCAATGCAAATCATGTGATTTTATATCACAAGACTGACAGCTTCTAATAGAGATCTTAGCAGAAAAGCATCAGAGTCTGCAGAATCTTTGGATCTCTTCTTTTTTATTGGGATGAAGAAAATAGACAATTTGTCAGCCATGAGGAAAAGCTCAAATTCTAATTTTAGCCCACATTTCTCATTTGGAATTCTCGGTATCAAGTGTGAAATGGTACTGACAGAAAATACATTTTTGGTCATCAATCGCATTTGGCAGCAACATTTCTTTTAAGAATAGGAATAAAGCAGTCCAAAAGAGGTATTGGGTGAAATCTTATGGCAGTATGAACAATATGTGATATGGCAAGATTTGTAGCAGAATTGGACAGGGAGACCATTGAGGCATTTATCAACAATGGAGCATGCATCTTTTATACTTTTGTAAACCAGTGAGGTGATATTCTCACTCGGGCATGGCAAGTTGCCAATTAAGGGGGATTATACCTTGTTGAACACTTTTAGTGCGACCACTCACAATATTCAGCTTCTAATCTTACCAAAGAAAAGACCTTGTGAAATCTCAACTTGGAAGTCAGAGCAGGTACCTGGTGAATTCAGCTTGGCCTGGCTGCAAGGAGTTTCATTTTGCTCAGTGCCAAACAACATTTCAGGGCATGATCCATGGGCACCAGCCATATGCAGCCTTCATTCATGGACATTGGGATTCAACATTTGCTAATCTCTCACAACCATCTGACCTTAGCATTTCTCTAATCTACTTGAAGACCATTTAGGAAGCACAGACATGAATTGCGGGGTAAATGGCAACCAGTATTGAAACCCTGTAGCATGGACATTTTGCACTCACAAACACAGGCTCATTATTAGATGGCCTATAGAATATGCCCAGTACTAAAATAGCACTTTGTATGCTCCATAACCCTGACCAAATAGAGTCAGGAGAAAGTGAGGGCTGCAGATGCTGGAGATCAGAGCTGAAAATGTGTTGCTGGAAAACCGCAGCAGGTCAGGTAGCATCCACGGAACAGGAGAATCGACATTTCGGGCATAAGCCCTTCTTCAGGATAGATTTAGTCCAATATAAATCTCAGACTTTCTCTCTCCAGCACTGTAAGATTTTCCTTAATTTCCATTGCCATCCCTCTTCCTTTTGTACCTTGCATATCTTCCAAAATACTTTGTATCACCAGTCTGGTTCTCTCTGATTTCAATTCTCCAATGTGATTTACCGAACTTTGAATGTATACATATATACAATAAACTTAACTCATACCTTTCTGTATTAACTCTTAGTCTGCATCACCTAGTATCTTCCTATTTCTTACTTTAACACTACATGCTTCCTCCTCATCTTTGTTCACCTTATTTATTTTTCTTACTGTTACATCATGACTGCCATCCTCCCTACTAAATTAGTTTAAAACTCCTAACAGCACTAGCAAATTGCCCAACAGAACATAGGTTATACTTCAACAAAGCAGGTACCAATGTGGTTTTTATAGGTGACACTTCCCAAAGAATCACTTCTGCTGTTGCAGCAATCTAAAGTTCCCACTCCTGTATCATCTCTGCAGTCACACATTCAGGAAGACTACCATTCGATTTCTATGGGGATTACCACATGCAACTGGAGATTTCTGCCTTTGAGATCCTGTTTGCCAATTCCTTCCCTAGCTTGATAAAATCTGATTTGTAGAACGCCATGCCTCTTTCTTATCTCTGCCACGGTTACTCATTTGGACCTCTGGCTGTCACCATCCCACTCAGCATTTCTTGGCACTGGGGAGGCAACATATCCTCCCAGATCCAGGCCTGTCACACCTGAATTGTTTATGTTCCCTTCACTACAGGTTGGCCACTATTCCTTTGACAAAGTCAGCAGAAGAGGATTTCTGTTATGGCTGCTGATCAGGAGAACTGTCTCCACACTGCCAGCCCCAATATGGAAATTCCCATTGGATGTTTCGAAACAATTGTAAGTGACAATTTCAGCTGCACCATAATGAAAACCCTGTTGAGCTCATATGTCTATTTTAAACACGTTTGGGGTTTAAGTTAAGATGCTAATCACTGATTAAAACCTTGATGGAGTGGAAAGCATTCTTGTAATGGTCTCTCCTATGTTAAGCAGCACACCTTATGTTTCTAGCAGGATTAAAAAAATTTGAACTTTATTTTAGGATTCTCCTTCAACTGCTCTGCCCCCAAAGATTGTCCTGATGTGTCTTTAGGGTACACTTATTAAAATAGTAAGTGACGGTCAATTTCGAATTTAGTGACTTAATTTGTATTCAGGCTAACTACTAGAAACAAGCAGTTATTTCAGCTACCCAATTAATGGTGCATTTGAATGTGACAGCAACCAAAGCACTGGAATCAATTATTTTTAAGCTGTGACTACTGTTTCCCATCTAATGGGCAATCAAAGATGAGACTGAACTCAAAATTTCAGGGTGTGTTAAACAACAGATGAAGACATAAGAGTGAAATTTACTGAAAATAAATATCAAAACTAACCAGGTATCCTCCCAAGAAACTCACCACACATTTTATCAGCTGGATTTGGAATATCAATCTGTTTGATCTTTCCAGGAATTTCTTGACCAAGAATTACACAATATTAATATTTCTTCCTACTTTTTAGATTTAATCTTTAGTAATAGTAATCATTGGTGTTGTGTAATATCTCATGGTCAATAATATCAATGCATTTTTAAGAGAAATGTTCATGATATCTTCACTGTAACATAACATGTGACCTGACAGTAGTAAAATCCCAGGTACCATCATATTTAGAATAACTTGAAGATCGATATGTTAATTGAAACAGTTTGCTCTATATAATGCTGGTGCTCAACTTTATCCCACACGCTAATATGTCTGTAAATGTAATATTTGGATAAATTAGTGATCAGCAATAAACATCTGCTTCTCTCACAATACAATGCTACTTACACTTAGTTTCTAATATTGTTAGGGATAACATGCTCATTGGCCCTATGGTAATGACACCCCTATGGAGGCAAAACTCATATCATGATTATCAGCAGTAGCCACCTGTAAAGACTCGAAGACCTCAGAGACAGAAATTTGGAAAACTACTTGAAGACCAACGAGACAACAGCCCTGGATATCAAAGAATTCAGACAATCAGTAGCGTCAACTTCTGACAATACAGATAGCCATCCAAACTGTAGATAGGGCATAGAAGACAGAGCTGATTTCTTTCTGATTAAATCAAAGATCTTTCACGTTGGAATAATTTTTAATTGTATCTTGCTGAAAAATAAAAGGAACTCAAGTTACAATTTGAAACATCACATCTGCTTGACCTTCCCAGAAATCTCATGACCATGAGGGAAACAATATGAGGGACATTGATTATCTGGCATTCGATTATCCGGCAAGATTGCAATGTCCCGATGCTCGGCTAAACTGTGTTACCTGGCATTCGATTATCTGGAATTTAGTTAACTGAACGAAATAGTCCCCCGCCAGTGTCCTTCAGATAATCGAGGTTCCTGTTTTGAAAATTTGAAATTTTCAGACATGTTTTGGACAATTAATACTGTACCCTTTTAACATTTTGAAAATAAACAAGGATTTGCCTTCTTGATTTAAAAAAATAGAATTAAGTTGTTCTTAAAGTACAATTCTCCGAAAAGAAAATAGTTTTAAAAAATGAAAAACACAGCTTTCTACAACAAGGTGGCTTACCTTGGTTGAGGTCTCTATAGCTTCCGCCAATTTTTTTTCTTCAGATCAGTACCAAATTTTAAAAAACCCAGAATTATGACCAGTGAAGAAAGGTATTGAGGTGGGGCTTGTGTCCATTTCAGGCAGTTGCCAAGACTTGCAAAAAAAAACAAAGTTCATGAGCAATTTAGCAGCAGCCTGAAAAATTTGTGCAATTTGGGAGGCTACCTTCTGTCTTGGTATGTTGTTTGCAGTTGCATCAACTATAGGAATAGGAAGTGGCACAATGAACTTCACATATTGGTAGGCCTTTTGTAGAGGAAGATGTCTACTGGCAATGTATCATTAAAATCCATACAGATTTATGAATAGTAGCTGTGTGATGTTATTATTCCTTTCAGATGTGTTATTTAAATAACAACATACATATTTAAGTATGTACATCAACTGAAATACAATCACTTACAGCATTGTACACCATCATGGGATTTTTGCTCAGTGAAGAAATAGTTGGAAGGAAATGTCAAGTTTGATGTAAGGATATTGACAGTAAAATGAAGAGCAACACATTTTTCTGCGCATTGCAATTTCTAAGGGAGAAAATTATTCATGTTGTGGAAGCAATAATAAGATTGAAATTTGAGAATATCTGCTCCCATGAAATATTCAATACAATCGGGGTTCATGTCTAAAAGCTACCTGAAAGTAAGCAATGTTTTACTTGTCTACTAGTGCTTTTGGTATCTCCATGCATAGCAAATAGAAAACAGTGATAACATGAAATCTGTCAAGTGTATGTTTTTTGAAATGGATGAACTGCAGCTCTAGTATCCAATACAGGTTAATGGCCCATATAGGAAGACGGAATTCACTTTCAACCTTGAAGGCTATGATCAGAAATGACTTCTGCAACTATTTGCAAATGAACATATTCATATGACATCATTCCATCTGATATTTTAGTAAAGATGGTAATACTTTGTTGTCTTAGGTGGACATAAATCTCTGTTAAAATGAAAAACATTAGATAAATTAAGTTAAACTCTGGGCAAATAAAATAGACAACACTATTTTCAAGACTGATGAGTTTATTGTTGGTCATTGTAATGACTAGTGCCTGATATGCACTGGAAATTCTGAGTACCAATTTAAATCCATCCTGACAAACAAGAATTTTCCAGTTTTGACAAGGAAGCAATCAACAGTGGTTGGTATTGACAACTTGCTTTCATCATTTTGAGCAAGTGAGCATCAATTACCAGTGTTGAAAAGTTCTTCATCATATACATTGATGGATTTGGAAGGCTCCTTTGGGGCCTTGGATGCAGATGAGGGGTGAGGTGTGGGTGCAGGTTTTGCAATTCCTGCGGTGGCAGGGGAGGGCGTCAGGAGGGGAAGGTGGATTGTTGGGGGGGTGGACCTGACCAGGTAGTCACGGAGGGTATGGTCTTTGTGGAAAGCAGAAAGGGGTGGGGAGGGAAATATCAGGCTCAACTTAAGAATGAGTACGCATTGCTGTTAGTTAAAAATCACACAACACAATGTTATAGACGAAAGTGAGTACTGCAGATGCTGGAGATCAGAGTCTAGATTAGAGTGGTGCTGGAAAAACACAGTAGGTCAGGCAGCATCCGAGGAGCAGGAGAATCGAAATTTCGGGCATAAGCCCTTCATCAGGGATCCACTGGGGTGGAGAGATAAATAGGAAGGGGTTGGGGCTGGGGAGAAGGTCACTAAGAGTACAATAGGTGTATGGAGGTGGGAATGAAGGTGATAGATCGGAGAGGAGGGTGGAGTAGATAGGTGGGAAGGAAGATTGGCAGGTAGGGCAGGTCATGAGGATGGTGCTGCGCTGGTAGGTTGGAACTGGGGTAAGGTGGGGGGAGGGGAAATGAGGAAACTGGTGAAGTCCACATTGCTGCCCTGGGGTTGAAGTATTCTGAGGCAGAAGCTGAGGTGTTCTTCCTCCAGACGTCGGGTGGTGAGGGAGTGGCCGTGGAGGAGGCACAGGACTTGCATGTCCTTGGCAGAGTGGGAGGGAGAGTTGAAATGTTTGGCCACAGGGCGGTGGGGTTGATTGGTGTGGGTGTCCTGGAGATGTTCCTAAAGCGCTCTGTGAGAAGACTTCCAGTCTCCCCAATGTAAAGGAGACCGCATCGGGAGCAACGGATACAATATATGACATTGGTCAACGTGCAGGTAAAACTTTGGATGTTGAAGGCTCCTTTAGAGCTTTGGATGGAGGTGAGGGAGGAGGTGTAGGCGCAGGTTTTGCAATTCCTGCGGTGGCAGGAGAAGGTGTCAGGATGAGAGGGTGGGTTGTTGGGGGGCGTGGACCTGACCAGGTAGTCACGGAGGGAGCGGTCTTTGCGGAAAGCAGAAAGGGGTGGGAGGGAAATATATCCCTGATGGTGGGGTCTGTTTGGATGTGGTGGAAATGTCGGCAGATGATGTGGTTTATGTGGAGGTTGGTAGGGTGGAAGGTGAGCACCGGGGGGATTCTGCCTTGTTGTGGTTGGAGGTGTGAGGTTTGAGGGCGGAGGTACGGGATGTGGATGAGATGTGTTGGAGGGCAGCTTCAACCATGTGGGAAGGGAAATTACGGTCTTTAAAGAAGGAGGCCTTCTGGTGTGTTCTGTGGTGGAACTGGTCCTCCTGGGAGCAGATACGGCGGAGACGGAAGAATTGGGGATACGGGATGGCATTGTTGTAGGATGTAGGGTTGGAGGTGGTGTAATCCAGGTCGCTGTGGGATTGCAGGAGGTAGGGAGGGGAGAGGTGTAATCCAGGTAGGTGTGGGAGTCTGTGCGTTTGTAAAAGATGATGTCAGTGTTAAGTCAGTCATCATTACCCCATATCCATAGATGGTGGTCCCTGGTTCTCCTGCCATTAGGAACATCCTTTCTGTACCTATCCTGTCCAGTTATTGCAATGTACATTCTGATAAGGTAGACTCATGCATTGTTCTTTCATTCTCACTTACATTTGTTGAGATAACTTTGCAATTTTATCAGGTTCAAACAGAGACAGTAAAACTGAATCTGTGATGTTTTGGTACATGCTTCTCTGAGCACCTGAATAACCTCTCTTGAAAGTCTTCTGCTAACTTTTGATGACTATGGTGACAAGGATATCTATTAATCAGATTTTGATGATTTGTCCACACTCGTAGTCATTAGAATCATACAGCACAGAAACAGACCCTTTGGTCCAATCGGTCTATGCTGAACATAATCCCAAACTAAACTAGTCCCACCTGCCTGCTTCTGGCTCATTACCCCTCCAAACCTTTCCTATTCATGTATCTATCCAAATTTCTTTTTAAATGTTGTTGTACCTACATTCACTACTTTCTCAGGAAGTTCATTTCACACATGAACCACCTTCTGTGTAAAAAAAAAATGCCTCATGTCCTTTTTAAATTGCCGTCCTCTCACCTTAAAAATGTGACCCTTAGTCTTGATATCCTCCATCCTAGGGAAAAGATACGTACCATTAACTCTCTCTATACCTCTCATTATTTTATAAACTTGTTTTATAAACTTATTATCAGAATGCCTCTCAATTTCCTACTCTCCAGTGAATAGATAATTTAATAACTTCTGTTAAACCAATGAAGTTAGTAGTATTTCTGAGTTTACATTCATTAAGAGTGATTAGACACCAAGCTAATTAGTCTTGTGTAATGTATGTTTTCTCTTTGTTTCGGCAAACATTCTTCTGAGACAGATAATGTCTTCCTGGTGTTGAATAAAGCTATGTTGATTAATGGTATTTGGTTTCCATATTGTTTGAGGTTCTTCAACATGCTGTAGAATTTTAATAGCAAAGCATGCTTTTTTTTGTTCAGGAGTGAGATGCGTTGGTTTCTGAAGATGTATATCTGTTCCACATGATGTTGGCCTCTGTATTTTAAGACTGCTCTAAAAGTTTCTTTGATTTTTAAGCAGCTTTCTGTCTTTGCCTTTAAACCTTGTGGCTCAGTAGTTAGTATGTTGCCTCACAATGCCAAGGATCCAGGTTTAATTCTGTGCTTGGGTGACTGTCGGTGAAGAGTATGCACAATCTATCTGTGTCTGCGTGGGTTTCCTCTGGATGCTTCAATTGCCTCCCACAGTGCAAAGATGTGCAGGATAGGTGGATTGGCCATGCTAAATTGCTCATAGTGTCCAGGGACATGCATGCTAGGTGGATTGGCCATGAGAATTGCAGGATTTTGGGGATAGGGCAGATGAGTGGATTGGATGGGATGTTCTTCAGAGGGTCGGTGTGGATCCAATGGGCCAAAAGGTCTGCTTCCACATTGTATGGATTGTATGATTCTCTGGAAGCAGGTTATAGTTTTATTCTGTTCAATTTTTCAATGGATTTTTTTTTTCAATTAAAACAGGAGCACTTGCTCCGGTGTTAATTGTGAAATTAGTTCTATGATGGTTAACCTGTCTGATCTCTGCTCATTGTAGAGTGACCAAGTTTGGCTGTTAACTGTCAATCAGCATTAATGGCACACTCTCCATTTCAATGCCACTGCCAATTAGAGTCCACTTGCCAACATATCTGCACTATTCTCTCGTGCAGTACAAATGTTAGTATCCTCTTGAATTGGTATTCTTGTGAATTGTCCTGATGAGCGCAAAACAAAATCATCGATAATATGTTCTTTCTTAGCAATATTTATCAGAATTTATTACAGAAAGATGATAATGAACAACTGAATGACTGAGGCTAAATCAAATTTGATTGTTGATGTGTAGAGTTAATTGCATGCAGTCTTTATTGACTTAACGTGAACCATTCTTACATTTAGATTTAAGCATTGGCCGAAAAGGATGAGAATCGTGGCTATTCCATTTTTGAACAAAACAGTTTCTGACCTCATCAGTTTAGGCCATCTGCTCTTCCCAACAATTCATAAGCCTTTGCAATTGCAAAAAAAGAGAATAATGGTGATATGAGACATAATCTTGCAGAGGATCCTTCCTTTCTAAAAAAAAAGGCTATTCAAGCTTCAAGACTTCCAGCTAGGAATTTATTTGGAAGTGCTACCAATACAATGCTGTGTTGCTTACATTGCAGAAAAAAAAAATCATATTTTTGAAGGGAATAGCCTGAAAAGATTCTGGCTATATTAAATAATTTAAGAAGTATTGTTGGGTTACATTGTCTCTTATCCATGATTTTATTGATTGTGAATTAGTTCTTTGTGAATGTGGCTACAAAGTTTCTTAAATTACTCAATATCAACTATCTGGTTTCTCCTTATTCACCATAAACTCCAGAATGAGTGTGTTTCTATGTTTCTTGTTCTGAAATTTGATAGATACGATTACTTGAGATGAACAAATTGTAAATCAATAAGGTTTCTTGGGAATTGGATCTTTAATAAAGATTTCCTGAAAGAAAACTGAAAGTCAGTCATTTTGACTAATAAAAAGTATCTCACTGTATAGAAACTGCACTATAAGAAGATGAAAACTGTATCTTGAAAAAATCTTGGCTCCTCCTGCCACTATTCCCAATCGCACCATGGTTCGAAAATCTATAATGGGTTCTCAATAGGATTCTTATCAACCACTGACTAGGAGTTATCATTGCTTGGTCACAAACTCAAGTAATGCCTCAACAAGATAGATGTAGTAAGTCCTCCAAGATCAGAAGACTTTTTGGCCAGTACATTTATCAGAGACCAAGTCTTTCTAAAGTTGGGAATAGAATAAAAGGAGAGGAACATCCTGCATAGCCTACTCTTCATCTGGTACCTCTAGGATATCATTAACAATACCAATAATTGTTTGAACAAGTAAGCTAACTGAGGTAGGGAAATTAGGGGTGTTCCCTGGCACAATGGATGATGTACCTGCTGTGAGTTAGAACCCTTGATTCAAACTCCACTGCAGGACTTGATATTCATATTGTTGTATAAGGATCTGGAAGGGTTAACGCTGAGAGGTCCCTTAACTACTGCTCACTAGGATGATATTGTGATGATACTACGGCTTTAAGAAGTGTACTTTGTCCTAGCTTTTGTTTTGAAGAGTGATTTGAGCCAGAGATGCTGAGCTATCTCTTTGAAGCCAATAAAGTAAACAGCTTGAGAGACCCTGGGTGTTTTTTTTTTAAAAAATAGAACAATAGAAGCAGCATGAGTGGGTGGGGTCAGGCCCCCACAGAACCAGGGTTTTAGTTTAGCTTTCAGTTGTTGAGATTTTGATATTGATTGTAGAAGCTATTATACATCTGTCCCTGCTACAGCAAAAAGCTCTCTCCCTGCTAGAATTTTCTCTTGGTTCTTGTCTCCTGAAGTGGAGAAATATCACATGTGAGACAATCTATTTAACAGAATTGGCCTTTTCCAAGGGTGTGTTTATGGGACGTTATTGTATTGGAGCAGTTGCTGTTAAATAGTTAAATATTCTATTATCTTGTTACATTTTCAAATCGAGTTCAAATCATACCAATTCTTCTTTCTTGCGTTTGTATTTTAACTGAAGTGTAGGAATAAAAAGTGTTTTGCTTAAAGTCTAGGAATGTGAGCAAGTGAATCACATCTGGAAAACAGCACCTATAATAAGATAAAAATTAGGGTCTAGGCTATCTCCTTTATATATTTTGAGGGAGTTGGGCCTGGTCCATAAGAATATCATATTGATTTGGGATGTGGACAGCTCTGGCTTTCAAAGGAATGAGATCAATGTCTGGTTCCTCTTCAATTCTCTTATCAAGATCTATCAAATTGTATATTTTGTTATTATGCAATAAACCACAACTTGTGTAAGACCTGAGCCTCTTATTAAAATAACAAATGGCTTTCCTCAACCACACTAGACCAAAATGGCCCTAAAGATCTCTACCCTGATGGTAGAAAATTTAGCCAGTGGTACCAAGTCTTCCATATAGTGACAAGGAGAGTTCATAAACGTAGTGTTTGGCAGGACATATTGCTCAGCCAATATGGTGACAAGCAATGACTTACAATTAGCTTCCTCCTGCTGGCACCAGGAAAGGTGTGAAGATTTCTTCACATATGTTTTAAGAAGTCCATTCATGCAGGCAGTCAGCATCTGGAAGAACTGAACATTCATAAACCCACTTGAAGAAAACCTAATGCCAAGATCAATGAGACATTTATTTTTAATATGCTCGTGGGACTTGGGCATCACTGTTTGGCTCGTATTTATTGACTGTCCCTAGTTTCCTTGAAAAGGTGGGATGAGCTGCTTCCTTGAGCCGCTACAGTGCATGTGCTGTATGCCCTTAGGGAGGGAATTCCTGGAGTTTGACCCAACAACAATGAAGGAATGGCAATGTACTTCTAAGTCAAGATGCTGAGTGGCTTGGAGGGGAAATCTAGGGTGGTGGTGTTCCCATGTATTGACTTCCCTTGTCCTTCTAGATGGAAGTGGTCAGGGTTGGGAAGGCACTGTCTGAGAATCTTTGGTGAATTTCTGTAGTGCACCTGCAGGTAGTACACACTGCTGCTACTGGTGGAGGGAATGAATACTTGTGGATGTGGTGCCAATCAGGTGTGCTTCTTTTGTCCTGGATGGTTTCAAGCTGCTTGAGTGTTTTTGGAGCTGCACCCATCCATGGTGGTGGGGAGTATTCTATCACAATCCTGACTTGTGGCTTGTAGTTGGAAGACAGGCTTTTTGGAGTCAGGAGGTAAATGACATTCCACAGCATTCCTAACCCTCTGAGATGTTCTTATAGACACTGTATATAGTGAATCTAGCTGAATTTCTGGTTAACGGTAACTTCCAGGATGTTGACAGTGGAGGAATTCAGCGAAGTTAACACCAATTGAATGTCAAGGGGCGGTGGTTAGATTGTCTCTTATTAGAGGAGAAAGTGAGGTCTGCAGATACTGGAGATCAGAGATGGAAATGTGTTGCTAGGAACCCTCCAACCACAAGGGATAAACGACGGTTGGAGGAAGAACGCCTCATCTTCCGGCTAGGAACCCTCCAACCACAAGGGATGACCACAGCGAAACGACGGTTGGAGGAAGAACGCCTCATCTTCCGGCTAGGAACCCTCCAACCACAAGGGATGAACTCGGATTTCACCAGTTTCCTCATTTCCCCTTCCCCCAGCCTGTCTCAGTCAAATCCATCAAATTCAGCACCGCCTTCCTAACCTGCAATCTTCTTCCCGACCTCTCCGCCCTCACCCCAGTCTGACCTATCACCCTCACCTTGACCTCTTTCCACCTATCACATTTCCGACGCCCCTCCCCCAAGTCCCTCCTCCCTATCTTTTATCTTAGCCTGCTGGACCAATTTTCCTCATTCCTGAAGAAGGGCTAATGCCCGAAACGTCGATTCTCCTGTTCCCTAGATGCTGCCTGACCTGTCTCTTATTAGAGATGGTCATTGCCTGGCATTTGTGCAGCATAAATGTTTCTTGCCATTTGTCAAGGAGGAGGATAGGAAGACAATTGACAGTACAGATTGTCTCTTATTAGAGATGGTCATTGCCTGGCATTTGTGCAGCACAAATGTTTCTTGCCATTTGTCAAGGAGGAGGATAGGAAGACAATTGACAGTGCAGAAAAGGCAAAAGATCCATTATCAAAATTACAGTAGAGCCTGAAAGCATTCATTCAAACTGCAGATGTTGAGACTCAACTACTAAAAAAAAGGAATGAGAATCACTTAGTAAAGCTGTTAAGGAAATAGGAATTGTTTTATTAACACTGTGGGGTGGGGGGGGGGGGTTTCATTCAGTAAAGCAGTTAGGGAAATAATCACTATTTATTAGGCCTACAATTGGCAGAATTAATCCAGAGAAGCTGAAAAAGGTGAGAATCCTCTATTTTACTTGCCAAAAGCTAGAATCCTTCATTTTGATTGTAGAAAAATGGGAAAACACTCCACACAGTACTGCTATATTGCAAAAATTAAAAGCCTTTAAAGCAACAAAAATAAATAATCACACTAGCAAAACATAGTATTTGTAATAATATTGGGCAAATTTAATTTCAGAAGTGCCCGATTGAACACAATGTTGGGCATCTTGGAAGATACAGACTAGATGATACCAAGTTCGAAACTGAACAACCTTAACATATAATTGGGGCTATAGTTTATAATGTTGCAGTTTCCCAAGATGTAAAATAAACAACAAATAGTTTTGTAGAAGTACTGAAAGCTTTTGAAAATAACTGACTTCAGAACAAATAAATGTATTGAAAGAGCAAAATTTAAAGAGTTCAGCATCCAGCAGAATCTGGAAATAATTTCATTAATGGTCTTGCAAATCAGTGGGAAAAAAATGCTTATTATGCTTTTAAGTCAGAGTTCATAAGAGACAGAATTGTTGTTGGAGATGCTGATGAGACTTTGTCAGATTTATTGTAGTCAAAAGGTTTTCAGACTCTAGAGAAAAGTATTCAGATGGTGAGTGAAGCAGAGATGATGCAGATCAATCTTAAGATGAAAAGATCAATGTTATCACAGGAGATCAGTAGACTTTATTCACTTCTTAAAGTTCAAAAGACACACACTAGAAACTAATACTGGAAGCACGACAGGCGCCAAATGCTATGTCATTGTCTATATTCTAGAACAAGAAAATCTCACTGGCAGAAGCAGTGCCTAGTGATTTAAATCAAAGCTTAATTTTCAGAAAATATGCCACGATCACAGAGCAGCAAGAAGTCAAAAAGCTAATCACGCAAAGATGATCATGACTACAACAGAAGAAAGCCAAATATATTTCTGTGGAAAACAAATGATTCAGACCTAGTTTTTTGATGAGAAGATATTTATGTCAATGGGCAGCTCATGAGTTTCAAGTTCGATGCAGGTGAGACTGTCACATTTACTTCACATGTCGCATGGTTGAAGAAAAACTGTCTATAGCTTGCAACAAAACTATGTAATCCAGGAGATTTAAGATAAAAGGTACACTGCAATCATTGTCTAACACAAGGTGCATCAGATAGTAGAAAACCTGTGTACATCACAGACTAGAACTCCACTCGATGATAAATTTGTGTCTTGACCTCAATCTTGCAACGGTCAGAAGAGCCAAACTAGTTAAAAGCAACAAACAACTACAACAGCTGGCCATGGAGCAAGAGGTCAAAGAACAATTGATTAAATAATACCTAGTCATGGAACAACCAAAGGAAAACCAGTAGAAAATTTCATAAGGCTCCCTAGAACCCAACCATAAAGCAGAATCCACTGAGATTAGTTATGTTATGTTTAGACATTTGCTTCAGGCTTTCATAAGGAGACAGTGCCAGTGAAACATAATTGGCTCTATTAAATACAGCAGGAGCATTAAAGACAACCAAGGAAAGGTCGCTATTTGTCAGTATTATGTGGAAAGATGACCAGATCACGATTTCAGTGGGTGGGCATGTTTTAAGCATACCTGCATTTCACAATCATGCATGATTTACTAATATATGATGGAAGACTGATTAATCCACCTTCACTTTGGAAACATGTCCTGGAAAAGATGTACTGAGGAAAATTGGGAATCTTCCGGTGCAGAGTGAGAGCACAGTAAGTGATGTGGTGGCTCAGCATCTCCAAAGACATTGAGGACCTCTGAGTCATACAGCATAGAAACAGATCCTTTGGTCTAACCAGTCCATGCCAAACATAATCCCAAACTAGTCCAAAGATGTGCAGATTAGGTGAATTGCCCATAATGTTCAAGGATGTGTAGGTTAGGTGTATTAGTTAGGGGTAAATGTAGAGTAATAGGGTAGGGGAATGAGTCTGGGTGAGTTATTCTTTGGAGGGTTGGTGTAGACTTGTGGACAAAATTACCTGTTTCTACACTGTAGATATTTTATGATTTTTCTACACTATATCCACCTGCCTGCTCCTGGCCCATATCTTTCCAAACCTTTCCTATTCGTGTACTTATCTAAGTGTCTTTTCAGCATTTATTCAGGAAGTTTATTCCAAGCCAGCCTCTGTGTAAAAATATTCCTCATGCCTTTTTTTAATCTTACTCCTCTCATGTTAAAAATATGCCCTCTGGTCTTGAAGACCATCCTGGGGAAATGACCCCTATCACTAACCTTACCTATACCTCTCATGATCTCCAAAAACTCACCTTTCAACCTCTATGTTCCAGTGAAAGGTTAATGCTTGTGCAGCCTTTCTTTAAAACTTAAACCTCCATACCTGGCAACATCCTAGTAGATGTCTTCTGAACCCTCTCCAGCTTGATAGTATCCTTCCTATAACAAGGCGACTGGAAGTGACACAGTACTTCAGTCCTGTACAACATCAAATGACTTCCTAACTCCTATACTGAAAGGACTGAGCAATGAAGGCCAGTGTGTGAAAAGTCTTTTTAACCTCCTTGTCTATGTGTGACGCAAACTTCAAAGAATTGTGTCCCTGAGACCCTAGTTCCCTCTGTTCTACAACACTTGTTGAATAAGTCCTGTCCCGGTTGTTGTACCAAAATGCAGTACCTTACTCCAAATTAAACCTCATCTGCCATTTTTCAGCCCATTAACTCGTTTGATCAAGACCCCTCTGAAATCTTAGAAAACCTTCTTTGTTGTCTACAATGCCAACAATTTTGGTGGCATTCACAAACATACTAATGATACCTTCTATATTCTCATCCAAATAATTTATATAAATGACAAACAAAAGAGGACCCAGAACCAATCCCTGTGGAACACCGCTGGTAGCCAATTGTGAAACCTACAACTACGCATCATTGACAGAAATGATATCAATAATGAAGGAAGTTGAAACTGCAGAAATTGGCAAGGATTGTGAGCAAACACTGGTAACAAAGTAGTCAATGCGCAGCATACCACACTTGAGCTCACGTTTGCACCTTCAATAAAGGGAACTCAGAGTGTAACAGAGCTTAGTGACAGATCATGCCAAGCAAGACACAATTGAGGAAATAAACAGGTTAGTTTCACCAGCACTACTATTGTTGAATGAATGAAAACATCCAAGCTAATCAACACATTAATATATACTGTGTACACATTTCCACATAGATTTACATGCAGACTGAGAGTATAAATCTTCTAACAAAAATTGAAAATGAGGTGCAAACAACTCAATGGAAGTCACCAGAAGGGACAACAAACATCCACAGACCCAAAAATGGTCAGGAAGAAATTAACTGGTTCAGTGATGTACCACACTGCAAAAAAAAAAGTCTGTTTATACAAGATGGTTGTCTTCTGTGATGGAAATTCAAGGCCCTTCCAAATGTTGTAATGGAGCAATTGCCTGTTTCGGTAGGAAGTCCATCCTCTGTGAAGGAAATCCAAGAAATTCAATGTCTTCCAATTTAAAGGAACTTTCAAACCTCACACTGTCAGAAATAGAATCAAAGATAGCAGCCTTCAACCCAGAGGCCCACCAACTATCCAAATCTAAACAAAATATGTTCTGGGACACTCTTTTCTTGCTTTCCTTTAATTCTTCAACAATTTCAGGTGGGGGATTGTGGAGCTGCATTCTGGATCAATTCACTTAGAAAGCTCCTTCAGTCTGAAGCACTTTTCCAGAAGTGCTCAGGCGCATAATATTAGGTAATGCTGATTCAATTAGCACAAAATTCAATATAATTTTACAATGAGCCATTGCAAGACTACTTCCTATCTATGCAAAGCTTTTGCTGTCCTTCAGTCTTCACTAACTTATGCTCATTTGGAAGGATAAGTGGGGGATTTAGCTGGCATGAGCAACAGATCGGTGGTGTGTTGTGCATGTTACATAGTCCAATGACGTTTGCAGAGAATATAACCTGATGTCTTGGAGTAGAACAACATCAGCAGAAGACTCAGCAATACTTTTATTAAGTGGAATTAATTGTACACATGTGCTGCTCATGATACTTGACCATGTGGATATATCTTTTGAAAAGATTAGCATGCCCAGTTTATGCAGGGAGTCTGTGAATGCACCAAAAGGATCGCATACCTCCCCAGGCTCAATTTAAGTCCAAGGTTGCAGAGCTCTCACTCAGCCAAATCCTCAAGTCTTTCATTATGTGTTCTAGTTTGTTTGTTAAATCATTTCAGTTTGTTACATTGACTAATCTTAGGCTTGCTTATTTTAATTGATGAACCTTAATAACAAAGTGAAGTAAGTGAAGTCCTGAACCTTGAGAATATTGACAGATTTTAACACCTTAAGATGTTTCTAAATTCCATCCCTTTAACAAAACTTTAGGCAGTCTTCCTCATACCTCATGTCTCTCTGCCACATGAATTTTAATTACTCACATGTCTGTGAAGTGCTTTGGGGCTTTTACAACATTGAAAATATAATACGAACTCAGGTTATTGTTGTATGGTAAATAAGATATAAAAAAGCAAGAATAGGACAACAAGAGACAGATTCTAATTACTTAAAGACAAATTTAGAACAGATGTTCAAAAAACTCCTCTAAATAAATAGTAATTAATGCATTGAATGGGGCTCCAAGTATGATAGAGGAGAGGAATAGCCTGAAATGATTTTACGGAAGGTTGCATGAATGGTTACAGATTGGGTAGCACAGTGGGTAGCAACACAGCACCAGGGCTTGGGTTTGATTCCACCCTGAGGGGACTGTCTATATGAAGCTTACATGTTTTCCTTGTGGGTTTCCTCCAGATGCTCCAGTTCATTCCCCCAGTCCAAAGTTGTGCAGGTTAGATGGATTAGTCATGAGAAATAGCCCATAGTGTGTAGGGATATGCAGGTTATGTGGGTTAACTATAGTAAATTTAGGATTATAGGGATAGGTTGGGATGGTCTTTGAGGGGTGACTGCAGACTGGATGGGCTGAATGACCTCCATCTGCACCGTATGGATTCTATGATTCTACATATGCCATGCTGAAGAATTTGTCTTGAGATTTTTCATCAGGTTGTCTCTGGACTATTCTTTCTTTTACTTTTATGAAGTTTCTCTGGACTAAGTGAGTTTAATAAGCTCAAAGAGAAGCTAATAATAGCTTGCACACTGACAAATTTATAACTTCCACAATTGAACTCCACTTCATAACTATAGTGGATAATGCAGAACTCATTGTACGGAGTTAGCAGAGAGATTCAAGCCTACAATGCATAATGAAAAGTTGTCTTTTAAAAACTGAACAGCACAGCTGACAATAGAATTAGTGATTTCAATAAAGCAGAAAAATCATATGATTCAAGTTCTCCCACAGATCTGTAAATTCAACATTGATATGCCTGGTCTTTTATGCTCCATAAACAGCACACATGCCAATCCTGAGATCCACAAATAAAATGAACTGATCAGAATTTCAGTGGCAGGAAGAAAATGTACAGGCTTTAATGTAAATTGCTAATTAATATTTAATACAAGTCTTAATGCCAGTATTGACACTGTGCAAACTGAAGTCTAGATCTAAATAAAGATTGTGGCTTCTCATAGCCTTCATTGGTCTTGCTGGATATCTAAAGTACCACATCGCAGCAAATGTTACAAATTCATATGCATTTGTAGACACAAATACAGCATATCTTTAGAGAATTTCAAAGACTTTGCACATGAAATACAATGATGAGAACATACAAACTTAATTACAAGACATGGAGTCACAAATATGTCCACCATGGAAACAGACCCTTCGTCCATGCCGACCAGATATCCTAAATTAATCTAGTTTCATTTGCCAGCATTTGGCCCATATCCCCCTCCAACCTTCCTATTCATATACCCATCCAGATGCTATTTCAATCTTGTAATTGTACCAGCCTCCACCAGTTCATCTGGCATTTCATTCCACTGGCCTCTGCATGAAAATATTGCCCCTTTGGTTCCTTTTAAATCTTACTCCTCTCACCTTAAACCTATGACCTCTAGTTTTGCAATCCTCTACCTGTGAAAAAGACCTTGACTATTCATCCTATCCATGCCCCTCATGATTTTATAATCTTCTAAAAGGTCACCCTTCAGCCTCCAACGCTCCAGGGAAAATAACCTCAGCCTATTCAACCTCTCTCTAAAGCTCAAACTCTCCAACCTGGTGTTTCATTTCTCTAAATGGAATCAATTTAGGTAAAGGGGCAATACAAAGAGACCTGGGTGTTCTTGTACACCAGTCAATGAAGGTAAGCATGCAGGGATAGCAGGTAGTGAAGAAGGCTAATAGTATGCTGGCCTTCATAACAAGAGGGATTGAGTATAGAAGCAAAGAGGTTCTTCTGCAGCTGTACAGGGCCCTGGTGAGACCACACCTGGAGTACTGTATGCAGTTCTGGTCTCCAAATTTGAGGAAAGGCATTCTGGCTATTGAGGGAGTGCAGCGTAGGTTCACGAGGTCAATTCCTGGAATGGCGGGACTACCTTACGCTGAAAGACTGGAGCGACTGGGCTTGTATACCCTTGAGTTTAGAAGACTGAGAGGGGATCTGATTGAGACATAAGACATTATTAAAGGATTGGACACTCTGGAGGCAGGAAACATGTTTCCGCTGATGGGTGAGTACCGAACCTGAGGACACAGCTTAAAAATACGGGGTAGATCATTTAGGACAGAGATGAGGAGAAACTTGTTCACCCAGAGAGTGGTGGCTGTGTGGAATGCTCTGCCCCAGAGGGCAGTGGAGGCCCAGTCTCTGGATTCATTTAAGAAAGAGTTGGATAGAGCTCTCAAGGATAGTGGAATCGAGGGTTATGGAGATAAGGCAGGAACAGGGTACTGATTAAGGATGATCAGCCATGATCATAATGAATGGTGGTGCAGGCTCGAAGGGCAGAATGGCCTACTGCTGCACCTATTGTCTCTTGTCTTACATAAGTACATTTTGCATTTATACAACACTTTACAGGATTTCAAAGAATGACAAAGAGCCTCCTAAACAATTACGTTTATTTTAAGAGTAATCACTGTTATAGCAGTGACTGTGCTTCATAGAAATTGACTGTGTCAAATGCCTTTGTGTCATATTTAGATGTGATACGGTGCTATTTAAACTTTTCATTATATGTAACATTTCTGTTTTTCCTTCCAGTATTTTAATAGCATGTGAATGACCTGAAATGTCTTCGTTTAAAATATTTGAAATATGTATATTTGATATAATGACTATCATCTTTTGTTCATAGCTACAACCTTTACAGAGTTGATCATCTGAAGGAGATAGGTGCTGGATCAACTTCATGCTAGTACCTATATAACACCTTTTAAGTTTAAGGCATTTTCATCAAATATGATCACTTGAAAAAGTGGACTATTTAAATGAAAAACAGACTTGTATTTATATAGCATCTTGCAGAAACCAACACCTCAAAGCTATTTAATAAATGAAGTCCTTTGCATTGTTATACATTTTATTATAATGGTAGGAAATGCACAAGCCATTTTAAACATAGAAAGGCCCCACAGACAGCTTTTGCGATCTTATTCTCAACTACTCTGCCTGAAGTGCAGTTCAACAATGTCCTCTATGAGGAGATTAAAGAGGCAGGTTCTGAATCTGTGCCAGCCCAAACAGGTATCAAATTCCGTGCTATCACATAAGATTTAATCCGCACCAGCCATTCAGTTAACTGAGTGAAACAGCTCCCCAAAGCAGTCTGAGTAGCTCTGGAAACATACACCTCTACATGCCTGGAGCTATGGATAGTGGTGGTAGAGGCTCCAATTTGATTCCAATACCTCTTTGACCAGGGGACTCACTAACACTTATTGTCTCCTGCTGGTAATTGTTGGAAGGATTTACAAGTTGGCTCCCCACCTGTTTGACCACATTATGAACACATTATCCTTGGCTGTCAAGTCCTTGAGTGGTACTTGAGCTCAGAAGTTCTAACTTAGAGGTGGGGATGCCTCTGATTTCCTTAGAAATGTGATCGTAGCCAGATAATTTATTTTAATGTCATTTGTTCAGGATTAAATATTTTCCAGAAAACTGAGGATAATGCCCTAGCTCTTCCTAGAAATAGGGAGCTGGGATATTGTGCATTTATATGAGAAGAGTTTTGGTAATTTAGCACAAATTGTGAAAATGTGCCAATATTTAGAAGTTAATGGCAAGTTCCCAGCATGTAAACAGATTTAACAATCTAGGAGTCCCTAAATATATTATATAAATATCCATTTTTGCTTTCTACTGAAATCTCTGTAACTAAGCAACATATTGTTGTTCTTGCTGTTTTTCCGAGTATGTATCATATGAAGAATCTGGGATTGGTATCTATTCCCTGCTGCTTCAAACAGTCTCTGAATGCTTTGATAAAAGGAGGAACACAAGATCATGCATGTGTGAGTCTAATAATTGCAATTTCTTGTAACACTTCAAGCTTAGTGAGAAAAGTCTTTTTTCATATTGGTAGATGTTATCGCCACAATCTGTTTCGTCTTCCTTGCTTTGAGTAGACATTAGCTGGTATGTCATAGTGCGACAAAAAGATGCTGGTCGTATAATGTATCATCAGCATTCAGCTCACCAGCTTGTCAGAGTGGTAGATAGGAACTACTGGGGTGTGATGAATGAAACTGTGGCAATGACATCCAAGCAGTGTTAGATGGATAGTAGCTGAAAGACAACAGAATTCAAATTCAAGGAGGGAATACAGCTTTATTATTGAATGAAAATGTCATCAATTGTTGGTATTAGCAGTGCTGATGTTAAAATTCAGTGGGATGATGTGGGTACTTATGCCAGTATTAATCAAAGCTAAATAGGAGAAGAGATATTTTGTGAGAGAAAATGAAGACAGGTGCTTTTGTTCAGTTAACTATTGCTTTAAAATAGAGTGAATTACTCTCTGATCTCCAAATAAATAACATTAATAATTTCTGTATAGATTTTAAAAAAGAGCATATGCTTTAGAATTCAAGTGCCCTTTTTTTCCCTAATGTTCGCTCTTCAGGATATTTCATACAGAATGGTTCATGCTCAAATGTTTTTCTACCTCTGAACCATTGTCCTTCTCTAATTCAGCTCATCTGCTGATATTGGGGGCATATGTTCAAAGTCTGTCCAATTTTTGCATAATGGTGCTGCCATCTAGTACAATGGAGGGTATCCTAAATGTGAAGGTGGAAATTCATTTTCAAGAGGATTGATTAGATTAGATTACGTTAGATTACGTTACAGTGTGGAAACAGGCCCTTCGGCCCAACAAGTCCACACCGACCCGCCGAAGCGCAACCCACCCATACCCCTACATTTACCCCTTACCTAACACTACGGGCAATTTAGCATGGCCAATTCACCTGACCATTGTGGTCTCCCTTGTCAAGTTGATCACGGACCGGTGCATCCACTAATGATACGTCATTACTGAGCAACATATATTCAGAACACCTCAATTTTAAAGTTCTCATCCTTGCTTTCAAGTCCATTAATGCCCTTATCCTTTCTCCTCCCTGTTATCAGCCCCGAACACTCTGATATCTAGGTCTCCTCAATTGAAGCCACTTACACGTTCCTAATTTAAATTGTTCCACCATTGGCAGCCATCTCCTCAGCGGCCTAATTCTTTAAGCTCAGAACTCCCTTTTTTAATCTTTGTTCCTTCTTTGAAGACGCTCATTAAAATGTTCCTGTTTGATCAAGCTTTTCACCAATTTTAACCCAGTGTCAAATTTTGCTAATAAACCTGTCAAACGCAATGAATCATTTTACTATATTAAAGACGTCATATAAATGCAAACTGTTATTGCTGCCCAGGTTTCTTCCATCTCCAGTCCAACAGCAGGAATTAAAAGCAAACAGCAAAGCAGCTCTATAATGCATTAGACAAAATGTAAAAGTGAAAAAAAAAGGCAACGTGTAATGAATGTAACTTTCCTGACAAAATCAACATGTAGGTGGTTGCAAACAAGTGCTCCCACATATGATTGTTTATGATATGAGAAGGGCACATAAGATAATAGCTAGCCCACTCCTTTTCTGCCTACCCAACCTGACCTCTTAATATGGCAAGAAGTAAGGCCTCAGGCAGCCCAACCATCCTTAGTTCTATTAAGGCTCTTATGTACAATTTCTGTTCTCCATTGATGACTGCTTGTTCAAACAGTGACCACTGCTGACTTCTACTGCCGCTGGAACTAGAGAACTACTGGGCAACCAGATTGGTTAGTCCTTCTTTTCCTGAGAGGCAAGAATTCTCCTCTGCACAAGTTACACCTGCCCCCCGCGCATTATTGTAGTAGGCAGCAACCCTTCACATTGCTGAGATCGTGACTGACTTGTAGGTCAGAAAATCAGATCGTTCATCCCTCTGTAAAATTCACCCTGTCAGGGACGCAGGTTCAATCCCAGCCTCGGGGGACTGTCTGTGTGGGGTTTGCACATTCTCCCTGTGTCTATGTGTGTTTCCTCCAGGTGCTCCGGTCTCATCCCATGATACAAAAATGTGCAGGTTAGGTGGATTGGTCATGCTATATTGCCCACAGTGTCCAGGAATATGTAGGTTAGGTGGATTTGCTATGGGAAATGCAGGGTTATGGGGATGGGGTAGGGGAATGAGTCTGGGGGAATGTTGTTAGGAGGTTCAGTGTGGACTTGTTGGGCCGAATGGCCTGTTTACACACTGTAGGGGATTCTATGGACTTTCATTATATTAAAGATGCTGTTGATGATTTACATATAATGAGTTATTTTGAAGGACAAACAGATCAATTATTTTGTTTAGAATCATTACTGTAATGAAAGGTCCTGTTTTAGTGGCTATTACGGAAAAGTGACAGAGAAAATATCTCTGATTCTCAAAAATAGTGATCATAGTAAACATAAACGTGCTCATGAAATTTAAGCGAGCTTTAAAATTAAACTTCAAAAATGATAAATAATAAATGCAAATTTATCCATGATTTCACGATTTGTGCTAGCAGCTATGAATGTAATGAACCACATAGAACTTTTTTTTTAAAAACACCTATTGCAAATGTACAAGATGAATTTCATCTTTAATGTTTTCATCCAAAGCATTGCCTGTGTGGAAGGAAGAGAAATCAAGTGTGGGTGTACTTGCACCCATGGCTTGCAGCAGCTGAAGAAGATAGCTCACCACCTTCTCAAGGGCAACCAGAAATGGGTAATAAATAAGTAGTCCTAGCCAGCCACAGTCACATCCCATGAAAGAATGAAAAGAATCCACCCAGACAATGTTCAATGCCTAGCAGATAAGGATGAAAATCCAATCCTTCAATCTTTCAACAAGTAATACTCCCAACATCACTCATTCCATACCTGGTTGAAAGATTCTGGCCTGGGGATTGTTTTTCTCCAAACCATAACATTGTTATATTATTAATAAAGATTAATGCGTTGGAATTGTTTCCATTTTGTATTCTGTCAAAAATAAACCACTTAAAACTGACAAAAGTACTGGTGCTGACATGCCTGCAAGCAGGAAATACATCTGTCAAAAATAGCTGTGTTTTTTAGATTACTGACCTATACCTGAAGATTAACAGCAATTAGTTCACTAGCATACTCCTGAAACTAAATAAATAGGACAGGCAGCACAAGGAGTTGGCACAGGGCATTCCAGTCACTACTAAGAAACAAAACATCTGCTTGAAGATCCATGTGATTAATTTTCCCTCCATAATAATGTATCTTAATTCCTAACCTAGTCATGAGATCTCCTTTTGCTGCCATTCAGATACGCATTGGAGGTAAGGCTCAGAGTTGATGTTTCTGATGGCGCATATGAAATCAGAAACTCTGCATTTTGTGAATTCAGGGCATTTTGTTCCGTCATCCTCAAATAATTGGTACAGCAATATATTGCACTCCATGGGATGCTCAGGATCATTTAGTTTCTAATTTTAGCCTAATTACCAGCCAGTTTGCATATTATGGTACATTGCAAAGAATGCATCTTCAAGTGGTCAAAAGTGAATTCCTATATATACTAGAATAACTCTAATTTGTTAGTTATCTTTTTTTCATGGTTTTCTTAAATAACACAAATGACAGCACTACACAATTTAAGATTTCACATTTGTTTTTCAATTAAATTGAGGTTTACTGCATTACTGAGACTTCACATTGTTGACTCCTCTCATTTAGAATGATCAGATGTTGAAAACTTTCACATATGACCTTGTCTCTTTTAATGCTTTCAGAGACTAACTATGACCAACTAACTCCCTGCGTGGCTGTTCAGACACTTTTAACTGCTTGTTAGCAAGAATAACAAAATAACAAGATTGTCTTGCACTTTATTTAATTACAATTATTGATGTGGTCAACTTCCAACTACCTATTCATATCTGGTCCCCAGTCATATCCAATTTTCATGGATTTCGTTTAAGAACTAAGAAAAGCTCAACTGCCAAGCTGATAATGAACTTGTGGATAAAATTTAAGTGAACACCTTTTTCTCCCCCCAGTCAGTGTCCCCACAAACTACCTTCTCCCCACACTGTTCTTGAAGATATTGTGGGCTATATTTCACAGGGCATTTGTCAACACACTGCCAAGCCCATTCAAATGACCATTATTTGTGTGCAAACCATAACCATAAGAGTTGGCATATTTCCACAATGGGAATATCGCAGCCAAGCTCAATCCAATCACTATTCACAGACACTTTTAGCATTGTAGCAATCAAATGTGAGAATCTCGACTGATTTCCTTCTTTCTAATGCTAGGTGATTGAGTCTAATTGTAGTTCCTTTAGCACTCTCCTAGCTGTCTAAGATTGGTTAATCAGTATGGATAAAATCTAAAATCTTGACATCAATAGTAACTCAATGCTATAACCTACCAGTACTATACCTTATACTTGCACCAATGTCTCTGCTTTTAATAACAAGTAGAAAAAAATATACCTGTGTCATCTTTCAACAGCACATAGACGTCTACATTTGGTTGAAAGATTGCAATATTCAATTTTCCAACATAGGCATCACAATTCCAGGAAAAATAAACAATTTTTAATGGGTTCCAGAGCTACTGTTATCAACTGTAAACATTCCCAGAGATGCACATTTCTGTACTCTAAAATTTAATTTCCCTTACTTGCATTTATGTATGCACCAGGGTTTGCCATAAAGCACATCACAGAGTAGTGATGGAATTCACAGTATCACTGATATAGGAATTCACGGACACAAGCTGTGAAGATATAAAAGCAAATCTGAATATTGAAATGCAAGGCAAGATCCGGCAGAGTTTCTACAAAGAATGGAATATTAGCATTTTGATGAGGATTTTGTTTCATTTATTTAATCCACTAATCGTATAGAGCATACAAAGATATTAGAACAGAGAAACAGCCATGACCTAACCAAGGACGATGACTTTATAGCAGAACTCTTCTGAGAGGGATAAAATGAAATATCCAAATCAAAATTTCACAATGCATACAAATGTTACAATTTAGTAGTAATTCAATATCTGTTCCCTAAGCAAATAAAGCTAATAAATATTCCCTTGATATAGTTGGCCAGTAAGCTTGATTACTGATGCATTACCTGTGCATTCAAGGT
Source organism: Chiloscyllium plagiosum (assembly GCF_004010195.1). Classification (NCBI taxonomy): domain Eukaryota; kingdom Metazoa; phylum Chordata; class Chondrichthyes; order Orectolobiformes; family Hemiscylliidae; genus Chiloscyllium; species Chiloscyllium plagiosum. Next base: position 70,316,986 of record NC_057719.1, read on the forward strand.
ACCTGTATTTGAAGAGTTTTGTGGTGTTCTTGTATCAGGCTTGGTTTAATTGGTAGGATTTCTGATGCTGATACAAACATTATCAATTTCAGCCTCATTTCAAGGGTTTAAATTTCACCACTAAAGTGGGATTAGATTTGATTCTCTATAGTGTGGAAACAGGCCCTTCGGCCCAACAACTCCACATTGACACTCCGAACAGCAACCCACCCAGACCAATTCCCTACATTTACCCCTGACTAATGCACCTAACACTTCGGGTAATTTAGCATTGCCAATTCACCTAACCTGCACATCTTTGGACTGTGGGAGGAAACTGGAGCACCCAGAGGAAACCCACACAGATATGGGGAGAATGTGCAAACTCTACACAGACAGTTGCCCGAGGCAGGAATTGAACCCAGGTGCCTGGTGCTGTGAGGCAGCAGTGCTAACCACTGAGCCACCATGCCATCCCTGGATACAAGAACCAGGTTTGCTTTTGTGTCAGAAACCTATTTCTGGAGTGAGGCAGTTGGAATAATACAAAGACAGATTCAAATTAAATTGTTCATGGAAGTGAGTGCTGTACTGGTCTGGAAATAGTTTCCCTGACCAATTCGAGCTGCTGGGGGTGGACGTGGAGGGCGACAATTAAATATTTGGGCTACTTTTGACATCCTATGGAAGCCATTAATAAAGCTGTCCAAAGAAATAAATCCTCTGCCAAAGCCTTCATTGGATATCAGTGAGAGCTCACTGGAAAGTTGGTGTCTGGATAAAGCTGCATGTTGCTTCATTAATGTTGGCCTAGATCTGATTTTGGTGGCTGGGATGGACATCACCTTCAGACGAGAGGTCCTCTTCCCAAAAGATGGCAAGGAAGAGGCCATTGTATCAGTAGAGCGCTGGCTGGGGTGACTATGGTGTTTTAGCCTTTTCGTTGTGAAGCTCCTTCTGTTTTTGTTGTTTTAACAATGACACTTCAAGCAAGGTATTATTTTCATTACGGGTGGTGCAGAAAGTTGGTACAGTTGGTGAAAGGATAACAAGATCCTCCACAGTAAGGGCAAAGCACCTGACAAATAGGTTTCCTTCATTGGTGGCAAGCTCCAGTTTATATGCTGCATTCACGTGTTGGCACAGGATTCCCAGATTTATATCCTTGCCATGCTCCTCAACCTGGGCCAGACACGCTCAGATGAGGAATGGGAACTAAATATCCAAGGGCACACGTCCTATCGAAAGGACAGACAGATGGGCAGAGGGGGCTGGTTTGCCTTTTTAGTAAGAAGTGAAATTAAATTGGCATCAAGTAGTAACGCAGAGTTAGCAGGCATAGCATCTGTATCGGTAGAGTTGAGCAAGCACAAAGGAGAAAAGACCCTAATGGGAGTTGTGTACAGGCCCCCGAGAAGTACTCAGAATGTTGGGAAGAAAATAAATCAGGAGATAGAAAATTTATGTAAGAAAGGCACTATTACAATAATCAGGGGTCTTCAATATGCAGATGGACTGGGAAAATCAGGTTGGTAGCAGTTCCCAAAAAAAACAAATTTGTGGAATGTCTGAGTTTTTGGAGCAATTTGTGGTACAGTCACTAGGGAACAGGCAATTCTGTAAAGAGGCAGACTTAATTAAGGAGCTTAAGGTGAAGGAACTCCAGTGGTTAGTGACTATAAGTGATAGAATTCACCCTGCAGTTTAAGAGGGAGAAGCTGGAATCGGATGTAACGTTACCACAATTGAATAAAGTAACTACAGAGACGTGAGGAGAAGTTGGCCACAATTGATTGCAAGGGGAACCCAGCAGGGTGAAGTAGCAATGGCAGTGGTTTCTGGATGAATTCAGAAAGCACAGCAAGAAGTCAACACAAGGAAGAAGAAACTTCCTAAGGGAAGGATGAGGCAACTAGGCTGATCAGGGAAGTCAGTTAAAAAAGCAAAAGGAAAACCATAAAATGTGGCAAAGATTAGTGGGAAACCAGAGGATTGGGAAGCCTTTAAAAGCAGCAGAGGAGATTGTGGAGGAATTGGTAGTGATCTTTTGAATCACTGGAATCAGTGAGGGTCCCATAGGACTGGAAAATCACTAATGTAACTGGAACTGTTACTTTGCAGTAACCGGAATTGTTGACTTCGCAGTAGAGTCATAGAGATGTACAGCATGGAAACAGAACCTTTGGTCCAACCCGTCCACGCTGACCAGATATCCCAACCCAATCTAGTCCCACTTGCCAGCACCCGGCCCATATCCCTCCAAACCCTTCCTATTCATATACCCATCCAAATGCCTCTTAAATGTTGCAATTGTACCAGCCTCCACCACATCCTCTGGCAGCTCATCCCATACACGTACCACCCTCTGCGTAAAAAAGTTGCCCCTTAGGCCTCTTTTATATCTTTCCCCTCTCACCCTAAACCTATGCCCTCTAGTTCTGGACTCCCCGACCCCAGGGAAAAGACTTTGTCTATTTATCCTATCCATGCCCCTCATAATTTTGTAA
>NC_057719.1:70320096-70373354 GCF_004010195.1 Chiloscyllium plagiosum
ATAAGGCCTGCTAAGATTTGCTTTCCCAAAATGCAGCACCTCGCATTTATCTGAATTAAACTCCATTTGCCACTTCTCAGCCCATTGACCCATCTCGTCAAGATCCCATTGTAATCTGAGGTAACCCTCTTCGCTGTCCACTACACCTCCAATTTTGGTGTCATCTGCAAACTTACTAACTGTACCTCTTATGCTCATGCGTCCTCTTCAAAATAACACCCTCCAACTATTTTTTTCTCGTTACTTTCTCTCTTTTTTCATGCTCAGAAATGTTATCATACGTAAAATGATGGGTTTTTTTCCCATTACCAAATCACCCATGATACTTATCATCTATCAACTACTACCACTAAATCATCCATACTTTCCAATTAATAAAATTATGTACACATCCCCCAACTGTTAACTGGTTCTTAATTAGCTGTTTAATTTATTAATTGGTCTCAATCAGCAGACAAGTGGGATCACTGTCCCATCCTCTGACCACTTTGGGAGGGCTCTTGTGGTGCAGTGGTATTGTCCTTATCTCTGAACCAGGAAGCCTGGGTTCACCTCCCACCTGCTCCAGAGGTATGTAACAGCATCTCTGAATAGATTGATTAGCAAATATCTGACCAGCTTGGGGACAGCATTCTGAGACTGACACATCACCCACACTGATACTTTGAGCTTCGTCTCATTTTGTGACTTCTTGAAATTAGTATGGGAAGGAGAACCTGGAAATTCAACTCAAGCCTGTGTCCAAGAGTGAAATCCAACTTGCATTGCAGTGGAGTGACTGCTCCATGCTGGTCTAAAGTCAATGCTCCTGCTAATCTGCATAGTGCACAGAGACGACAAAGGTTTTCATCCATGTTACATAGTACAGCAGAGAAGTCCTACTAAAACCTTAAAAAGTACTGTATGTTCGAAAAACTGATAATGCATAAATATATTTTACAGGGTCTATTTTTTGAGGCCTGAGTGGAAATAAACTCCAGCTCTTATTTAAATACAGCTGATGATCTGTAGGAGCTCAAATGGGAGGTTGGTGGAACTCATCACGGAGCAGTGGCTGAAGAGCTGGCACTTAGTGTACAGCTCGAACTGAGTGGGTAGCTTATGGGATGGACCACCTCGAACCCTCCATCAGTGGAACATGTCAGCATGGGAGCAGGACTGCTCTTTCACTGGATACACAAAGTACAGCACCTTTGTACACGGGTCCCCGAATTACAATCATTTGTACTTATAAATACAGGGTTTCTTATAATATAAAATAACTATTGGTAAGTACAAGTCCAGATAGTGCCATATCTGTTGGTCAGATGTTCGGCTAGGTCTCCCTCGCCTACTCAATGGATGTTGAATATCCCATCGCATTACGAAGGGAAGGCAATCCTTATGATGTCCTGGTTAATTTTCTACTCTATCACTAAAAGAGAGAGATTAGTTTTCAGTTTGCTGATGTATTTATATTGACATCAACTGCATTTCAAAGCAATGTACCATATATGAGTGTCTCAATATAAAAATAAGACCTATGCTCAAAGTATTTAACTCCCATACAAAGTACACAATATCATAGAAAATAAACTTTTCTCATGTGCTTGTGTTACAAAGGAAGGCTGGATAGGCTGGGACTTTTTTCACTGGAGTGTTGGAGGTTGAAAGGTGACCTTATAGAAGTTTATAAACTTGCAAGGGGTACAGATAGAGTTAATGGTAGTTGTCTTTTCTGTAGGGTGTGGAATTTCAAGACCGGGGGCACATTTTTAAGGTGAGAGGAGAGAGGTTTAAAAAAGACATGAAGGGCAAATATTTTGCACAGAGGGTAGTTCATATGTGGAATTAACTTCCTGAAGAAGTGGTGGATGTGGACACAATTACAAGTTTAAAAAACATTTGAATCAGAAAGGTTTGGAGGGGTGTGGGCCAGGAGTAGGCAGGTGGGATGAGTTTAGTTTGGGATTATGTTTAGCAAGGACTGATTGCACCAAAGGGTCTATTTCTGTGTGGTTTGGCTTTGACTATATGATTTCATGTGCTGCATTTTACTCAAATGATAGTTCTCTATCTTGTTCACTTCTAAATCCATACATTTATTTATGAGATGGGATGGGATGCCAAAGCCATAAATGGGCTCAGAGGTAACTTGAATGATTAGCTGCAGTGTTTTGCCAGCTAGGGACTAGAATATTGGTAATGGTTTCTGTCAGCTTTATCTTTAAAAGTGTAAAGCAGTTGTCAAGATCCAGGCCCTGAAGACAATAACCCATTTAACTGCACAATATGGTTGACATTTTGGTAATTAGAGCATTCTGTTGCGATCTGATATGTCTAATACTCGTCTACTGTTTTCTGCATCTGCCACTTACATAAAAGTCACTCGTCCCATCATACCTAAAGTCATGTTTCCAATCAAGTGTATGATTAATATTTACTGCCAAATTTGTGCCACTTTCACCCCTCTTTGCACACAGAAGTCAGCCTGTAATTAAAGATGACTGCCTCAGGGCCCCAAGCTGAAAAGTTTGCAGTTGGCATGTTCATTTTCTAAATCGAGCAGTGATAGGGGTATGTCAAAATCTCCTAGTGCTCCATTGCCACTCTGGGATGGGAGAAGGTACACAGATGAAGGATAGTTATAAAAAAAAACAACAGGTTGTGCCCTTCAAGTAAATCACACCTGTCACTCTTGTGCGTTTAGGAAGCAGAAATCAAAAAGTATGAAAGCGGTCATTGTGCTGTGGTTCTGGCACTGAGGCAGCTGGTCCAGTGTTAACTGGTACTGTGGCTGTATTCATGTGTAAATTTTTTTTGATTAAATAAAACAACAGTTCATGGACTCTGTAAAGATGTGCATGAATAAAGACCTTGTCATGCATGTAAATGACTTCATTATTGGCCAACTCTGTGCACATTAGTTAGACACTGAATGCTCACGATGATAAAACCATTGTCACTTGATTTTTTGGTGTTTACTTGTCAGGAAATGAGCAGTAAGCAATGCTTCAATGTGAAACTGGCCAAGCTCATTCTTTTCACATCCATAAAATGTAATTTCTACTTACTGCGGCACCTTTGAACTATTCTTTATACATGATTATCTTACAGCTAGTTAAAATGTTTGATTTACAAATAAAAAGTCACCCACATTAAAATTCACATTTAAAATTGTTCCTTTGCGTTTTAATTTTAGGTTACATCCTTTGTGAAAAGAGTGCAACAGCACTTAATGCAAAATCCTGACCTAATGTAGGGATAAAGTTAAAATTCACACAACACCAGGTTATAGTCCAATATATTTGTTTGAAAGTACAAGCTTTCGGAGTGCTGCTCCTTCATCAGGTAGCTAGTGGGGCAGGATCATAGAACACAGAATTTATAGCAAAAGATCAGAATGTCATATAACTGATGCGATGTATTGAACAAACCTAGATGGCTGTTAAGTCTTTAATCACTTAGAATGGGGATGCAGGTTTCAATTTTTAATATGTAAACCCCAGAACTTCTTTCAAGTCACAGTCCTGAGATAACTTAAGGTTTTATCAGTATAAAGCAAAGGTACCCATGAGGATGGCCTCAACCGGGATCTTGGGTTCATGTCACACTATAGATGCCCCCACTTTACTATGCACTCTCTCACACACACTAATACAAAGTCACGCTCACGCTCTCACAAACCCTGTCTCTTACATGTGCTGTCTCTCTCTCTCTCTCTTGCTTACACACACACGCACATGCACGTGCCTATGGGGTGAATTTACATTTGCAGGTACATTCTATTTTGTTGAAAAAGCACACAATCTGTAGGCAGCCAGTTCATGTGACATTTTATAAATTCCTACTTTAGAAATAGAAACAGTCTGATTCAAGGTTGGGATATAGAGAGACTCTAACCTCATACCTTTAATACATTGTCTGAGCAGCGATGTTATGTCTGTTTTATACTGATAAAACCTTATATTATCTTGGGACTGTGACTTGAAAGAAGTTCTGGGATTTACATCTTAATCAATCGATACCTGCATCCCCATTCTAAGTGATTAAAGACTTAACAGTAATCCAGGTTTGTTCAATACATCGCATCAATTGTATGACACTTGGATCTTTTATTATAAATTCTGTGCCCTGTGATCCTGTCCCACTAGCTGCCTGATGAAGGAGCAGCGCTCCAAAAGCTTGTACGTCCAAATAAACCTGCTGGACTATAACATGATATTGTGTGATTTTTAACTGTGCCCACCGCAGTCCAACACAAGCTCCTCCACAATAATGTAGGGACACAGTATGACTTAATTAACTTGAGAGAAGAATAAATTTTTTAAAAAGTAAACAAGTTCTCTCTGACAAAAGTCTAATTTTACCCATTTGTCCCTTAGTTTCATAAAGAATTTGTATCAAGTAATACTGCCCTCAAAGTTATGAGTTGAATTGAGGTTGAATTACATAGTAAGTGTTCCTTATGAAACTTACATGTATATGACTAGGTAACCATATTATGCTCAATTTATTTTCATTTAGAGCAGAATCCTGTAAACGGTAAATATTAAAATTGTTGGCACATGAAGGATTCAAGAGCAAACATCCTATATACAAATTTAAAACATTATTTGCTACTCATGAATTCAGTAAATCTAATACAATGTATTCTTTGTGTGTCTGTGAAATTATATGGACATTTGGAGACATTTTTTATTGTTTAGATAGTCCACACTGTATGGATGATGTGAGGTTATTATCAGCAAACAAAACTTTTAAATAACATTATAACCAGGGAAATAACAGGGCAGAATCAAATAGAGGCCTGGGAAACATGGGCTGTGGAAACATTTATGGCAAAATCACGCAAGAAGTCCAGTAATGTCTATCTCGACATCTCAACAATTTGCTGCACCTTTTATGCACTTGCCGAGTGCCAGTGCAGATTTTCACACTGGGAAGTGGTGAGCTGTCATTTAAGGGGGATTATAAACTTGTTCAATGCCTTAATACTGTCAACTTGCATCACTAATATTTATCTTGCTATCTTGCCAAAGTTGGCAAACAAGCTGGATGTTGAGAATTCTCAAAGTTTTAGGGCAGTCGTCCTTACTAAATTCCATGGAAGCATCCCATCAGTCATCGGGTCCTGTACAGCAAGTCAAGGGCAGCCTCCAGTATGAGTCCAGAGGATTGGCCACAGTCAGGCATCTGACTGGGTGATCTCAGTATGGGAAGGTCTGTCCTTCTGCACTGCAGGGATTAGGTCATGGTCAGTCCAATGGCTCTACAGCATCTATTTTGGGGATAGGGATAATGGGGCTGAGGAGATATCAGGCATCTGTCATTCTAGACACTTCTCATCCAGGGCTGTCCAGTTAGGGCACTCAAGGGGATGGGTCATGGTCAGTCCGTCACAGCCATCCATAGAAACAAGGGGAAAGGGCTCAAGGGGATCTGCCAGAGGAAGGAGACTTTGGAACTTATTCTTTGAGATAGGGGCTGCAGGTTGGGGAAAAGGGGTTGGCAATTGTGAAGGGGCAAACAGTATCTACAAGGGGCTATACTATAAAGCAGTGATGGGAAGAATGTTTGTCCATAGTCATGAGCACCTTGTCTTCAAGATGCCAATAGTATATGACATCTCATACACTGGGGCTTTGGGGGAGATGGCATGTTGCAAGCTCATCTTGATGGGTTGGGTTGGACTTGTTGAGGTGTGTGACCTATAAGATTCACGCGGATGCTATCAGGAAGGAGATCTGGATGTTTATGGCCTCAGTGATAGAGAGGCAGAGATTGGAAACCACTGGTTGAAGAGGCCTTCCCTCATGCTGCAAATAATAATTACATCATTGGAAGAAAAATGGAAGTGACTACCCTCAGAATGGGTGGGTTAAGTGACTTGACTTGTGAGGGAGGGGACAGTCTCACCCATCAATGTGAGATCCTTTGAAGAGAAACAACAGCATGCACAGACTCATGCACCATACAGAACAGCCCCACAGGGTGCCTAATCCTGGCAAATCCTAAAGCATTGACCCCACATTTACTGTGCATCTCTCTGCCTTAGACAATATCAACCACCTCATTCACATGAGCACTTGTGACTCTGAAACTGGGAAAAGATTAGTGATGTTGTAGGAGATGGGGCAATGGTGTCAGCAGGATCCATTATCCTGTATATCCTTGGTCATCTTGCTTCCAGCCTCTCAGCACACAATGGTTCATGGTAAATCTTGTATGATCATGGAGTAGGGCATCATGTTGACCTTGCTAAACTGGGGGCTATGCGGTCACTTAAATAAGCAAATGTACAGCAAAAGGAACGAAATTTATATAAATGTGATACATCACTTATAGTGGAATGTTAACTTTGCCTCAAAGTGCATTCAAGAAGTTTGCTTCTTTCTCTCCCTTCCGTTACATCATATGTGTGTGTGTCTGTGTGCGTGTGCACACAACTGGATGATCTGCACATACTGATTATCTTCTTACCATAAGAAAATTGACCGTCTTTCAATGCAAATTCCAAAATCAGGTGTGGGGGTGCACATAGGGTGGACGTGGAGAGCCTGACCTCCTTGGGATTATCTAGAGAGGAAAATGTGGAAGGGCTTCTGTACATGGTTCCTCCTAGCACTGCCCTATCCCACTGTCAGAAAGGGGCACTGTGCCTTTGGTTTAGAGGACTGGTATCTGAGGCATTTGAGTGTAGGAGTCCAGCAGACATGGAGGGTGCTGGACCAGGCTCTCCATGGGATGTGTAGCTACACTCCTGCTTCTTCATGGAAATGAAGGCTACTGCCTCCCAAATCCCATGAAGCATTCTCAACCCCCTACTATATTCCCTGTACATTCACGGCTGTGTTGCCAAATTTCAAATGAATGCCATTAACAGGTTTCTGATGACCCAAACACCATGGTAGGCCGGATCATTGACTTCAGGAGAAGAGGAGAAAAACATACCCCCATCAGAATCAGAAGTTCAGAAGGTTGAGAGCATCAAGTTTCTAGGAGTAACGATAACCAACAACATGTCCTGAACTTCCCACGTAGATGCGACAGTCAAGAAGGCACAACAATGCCTCTTCTTCCTCAGGCAGCTTAGACAATTCGGCATGTCCTCACCAACATTTACAGGTGTATACAGAAAGCATACTATCCAGGTACATAACAGCCTGGACAACAACTCCTCTGCCCAGGACTGGAAGAAACCACAAAAGGTTGAGTGTGCATAACCAGGCCATCACTGAAGCCAACCTTCCATACATGGATTCCATTTACACTTCTTGCTACCATAGAAAGAGTGTGAACATCATCAAAGACCCCTCCAATACTGGTAATGATGTCTTACAACCCCTTCCATCAGACAGAAGATACAGAATTCTGGATTAATGGTGCTGGAAGAGCACAGCAGTTCAGGCAGCATCCAAGGAGCAGTAAAATCGACGTTTTGGGCAAAAGGTATTCCTGATGAAGGGCTTTTGCCCGAAACGTCGATTTTACTGCTCCTTGGATGCTGCCTGACCTGCTGTGGTCTTCCAGCACCACTAATCCAGAATCTGGTTTCCAGCATCTGCAGTCATTATTTTTACCTAGAAGATACAGAAGCTTGAACATACACACCAACAGGTGCAAGCTTCTTTTCGGCTGTTATTAGACTGCTGAATGGACTCCTTAACTTCAAATAATGTTGTGGAGGAGCCAGTGTTGGACTGGGGTGAACAAAGTTTGAACATACACACCAACAGGTGCAAGCTTCTTTTCGACTGTTATTAGACTGCTGAATGGACTCCTTAACTTCAAATAATGTTGTGGAGGAGCTAGTGTTGGACTGGGGTGAACAAAGTTAAAAATCACAACACCAGGTTATAGTCCAACAGGTTTATTTGGAAGCACTAGCTTTCGGAACACAGCTTCTTCTTCAGGTGGTTGTGGCACAGTGGTTAGCACTGCTGCCTCACAGCGCCAGAGACCGGGTTCAGTTCCAGCCTCAGGCAACTGACTGTGTGGAGTTTGCACGTTCTCCCCCTGTCTGCGTGGGTTTCCTTCGGGTGCTCCGGTTTCCTCCCACAGTCCAAAGAAGTGCAGGTAAGGTAAATTGGCCATGCTAAATTGCCCGTAGTGTTAGGTGAAGGGGTAAATGTAGGGGAATGGGTCTGGGTGGGTTGCTCTTCAGAGGGTCGGTGTGGACTTGTTGGGCCAAAGGGCCTGTTTCTACACTGTAAGTAATCTAATCTAAGACACAGAATTTATAGCAAAAGATTACAGTGTCATGCAACTGAAATGATACATTGAACAAACCTGGAATTTTATTAAGTCTTTCATCTTTTAGAATGGGTTGCAGGTTTTGGTTCATTGATATGTAAATTCCAGAACTTTTTTGAAGTCACCTTCTCGAGATTACTTAAGGTTTTATAACAAAGGGTGACATCTCAGCTCAGACAATGCATTAAACGTGTAAGGTTAGTCTATTTATATCCCAATCTTGAGTCAGATTGGTTCTATTTCCAAAGTCGAATTTACAAACTATTACATGTATTGACTGTTGGGGACATTTGGCCTCAGATCTTTGGGTGACCATCTTCCAAGGCGGACTTCCGGACAGGCAACAATGCGAAGTGGCCGAGCAGAGGCTGATAGCCAAATTCGGTCGCCATGGGGATGGCCTCAACCGGGACCTTGGGTTCATTTCACACTGCCGGTGACCCCACTGCACTATACACTCTCTCACAAACACACAGAAGCACACATGCTCATATACTCTTACATACTCACACACTCACATAGTCGTCCTTCATACACATGCTCTCTCTCATGCACACACATACATCCCTCACACTCACGGACACACCCTCTTCCAGGCTTATACTTCATCACACCCACACTCACTTTACCAAGCTTTTACACATATAAACACAGACTCCCATGCTCACTCACACTCACACGCGCACACTCACACACACCCACTCACTCTGTCTTTCTCTCTCATGCACTGATTCTATTTCCAAAGGAGAATTTACAAAATTCCACACATGCAAAGCTATGGGGTGAATTTGTAATTGCTGAATTATATTTGCAGCTACATTTTATTTTGCTCAAAAAATGCATAATCTGCAGGCAGTCAATACATGTAATATTTTGTAAATTCTACTTTGGAAATAGAACCAGTCTGATTCAAGATTGGGATACAGACAGACTAACCTCTCACCTTTAATGCATTGTCTGAGCTGAGATGTCACCTTTTGTTATAAAACCTTAAGTTATCTGGAGAATGTGACTTCAAAGAAGTCCTGGGATTTATATATTAATGAACTGATATCTGCAACCCCATTCTAAAGGATGGAAGACTTAATAAAATTCCAGGTTTGTTCAATATATCATCACAGTGTCATGCAATTGAAATCTTTCGCTATAAATTCTGTGTCTTATGGTCTTATTCTCCATAACCACCTGAAAAAGGAGCTGCACTCTGAAAGCTAGTGCTTCTGGAGTTGTGTGATTTCAAATCATGTTGCTCTTCCTTTGCACACTTCCTGTGCAGTGTAACTTGTATGTCTCACTCTGGTTAAGCACACTGTGATCTGTATGCCCTTGCTTACTATGATCTGCCTGTAATGCTTACAAATGAAGCTTTTCACTGTACTTAGGTACACTTGACTACAATAAATCAATTCAAATCAAATCAATCCTGTCTGCAGCTCCTGCTCCTTCCTGTATATGTGGGTGAGGTCCCTGATTGCTGTCGCCACAGGGTCCTCTCCTGCCTGTGGCTGAAAGATATCTGGTCTCCAACAGTTGTCCGAGTGCAGAAGGAAGACTGGAGGAAAGGAATACACAGATTTTGACAAACCAAGGAAGGTAGGAAGAGCATCAAATTGCAACAGAAAATAAAAAAAATACAACGTGACAGAGTTCAGTGATAAAGATTAGGGAATTTAAAAGCCAGCAAACATTGATCAAAAAATAAATCAAGGGGAAAAAACATGAAGGCAAATTAGCAAAGAATATAAAAACAGGCAGTAAGAGCTTCTTTAAATATATAAAAGGGAAAAGAGAAGCCAAAGTGAACATGCATCCTTTCGAGAATGAGGCTGGGGGAATAATGATGAGGAACCAGGAAATGGCTAGAAGTTTGAATAAATACTTTGCATCACCCTATTCAGAATAGGATATTAATAGCGTTCCAAAAATACTAGCGCTCCGGGGCTTGGGAGAGGCAGTAACTACAAGAATTACCACGAGAGACAAAAAACATACTTGGGAACCTAATGGGGCTAAAAGTTGGTAAATTCCCGAAACCTCATGCATCCTTGAATTTTAAAGGAAGGAACGGCAGAGATAGTAAATGCATTGGTAACAATTTTCCAAAAATTCTTATATTCTGGAAAGATCCCAGCGGATTTGTGCTCAGGTGACCTCCCAATTCTGCTGGGAATCACTACTCAGCATCTATTATACTCTCATAAATGCAGAAGGATGATGTACTTATTGACCATTCTCTGTACAACCTGTTCCAACCTGATGGTACCAGTGTGCCAATGTCTCAGGTAGTCCCTGTGTCCTTCTCCCTTTCATTTCAATAGTCATGACTAGCTGCTCACAATGTGGTCTGCCCCAGAGACTTGCGGACACTTAGCAGAAAATGGCTGTCAGCGATCTCTTCCATTGTCATCACAAATGAATTGAGCAAATGAACATGATGTCTTTCCTGGGGTGGATGGGCTCTCAGGGCTGCTGTTCCCCACCCTCATTAAAGTTGCCGTCATGCTTCGCCTATACCCTTTTCCAACTATGACAAGCACTCAAATACCCACCCACGGTTCCTTGTTGAAGTTCAGTTTGGAGAATTGTTTCCAGAATATAATTATCAGTTATATATCATAGTGATTGGAACCAGCTGGATCATGTTGACTATGAAATTAGGAAAGCCTTGGCTGACCAATATAACCAGGAGAGGGAGAATTTCCTCAGTTCAGGGGACTTACTCCAAGCTGTCTGGCCATATAATGTGCACAAGTAAATAAAGGGTGCCTTGGTGATGTGTTACTGGCCTCTGTGTAGTTAGTCCATCTATTAAGTGTCATTGCCCCTCCTTATGTTCCTCCAGCTTCTAGGAGCTTGTCCTATTCTGTACCACATCTGCTCACTCCTCTGTCATGTTGCAGTCAAACTGATGCAACATGCTGTTATGTCTGGAGGTGACTAGCTTGTGCAGAATCCTTGAAGTCAGGAAAAAGGTCATCACTGCCTGCACAAGCATATCTTTTGAAATTCAGGAACTTTAACGAAATCTATAAACAACCAAACATTTCTCTAATTTCACCAAGTAAACATCAAAGACCTAACCTATAGGTAATTAAAGATTCAACAATGCATGGTGGCTCAGTGGTTAGCACTGCTACCTCACAGCGCCAGAGATCTGAGTTTGATTCCAGCCTCGGGCGACCGTCTGTGTGGAGTTTGCACATTCTCCCCGTGTCTGTGTGGGTTTCCTCCGGGTGCTCCGGTTTCCTCCCACAATCCAAAGATGTGCTGGTTAGATGAATTGGCCATGCTAAATTGCCCATAGTGTTCAGGGATGTGTAGGTTAGATGTTTTTGTCAGGGGTAAATGTAGAGTAATGGGGAATGGGTTTGGATGGGATACTCTTCAGAGGGTCAGTGTGGACTTGTTGAGCCGAAGGGCCTGCTTCCACACTGTAGGGATTCTATGATTCCTTTCAGTAGAACTGCAATGTATGTTTTGATCTCAGCCAATGTTACCACTGGACAAATCAGATCCCAAGATGAAATCTGGCTTGATGGAACATAATCATTTTATTTTTAAAGTACTGGACTTATGTATATTGAAACATTAACACAAAGCTGAAGATTTGGTTTTAACAGTAAAACAAAAGAAGTTTAGTACACATGGGAAATAAAAATAAAGCAAACCAGGCTATGTAAACATAACAGTTTGGAAGATTTCAAAACACACAACAAAACAAACACCATCTATTTTCCCAAAACCATAATTTTAGACTTAATCAAATTCCAGACAAATTTTCTTCCCTATCAAATCTGTAGGTTGGACCTAATTGGTTTCTCCTCTGTTCCTGCCCTCTGAGCTTAGTGAATGATCATTGCAGATTTCTAATCAAACATTTCTGATCTGGATATTTTCACAAACTGAAACTCTTACAAAGGCATCTTATTCCTTTGATTGCTCTGAGCAATCTCCTTTACAAGGGAGAAATCATGCTTGCTTCTGACTATGATCAAGTCTCCTTCCAACTGAATCAAAAATCTTCCAATGTCTGGATTTTTGTAAGTTAAAACCAATCCTTGATTATTATACACCAAACACAGGGTAATGATTTTCAATGTTTGTCTGTAGTGTAGCAAGCTCACAGCAATATAAAAAAAATTTCCATTGATACTCTATGAGGTTTTGCAGTTACCCAATGCCTGATAAATACTGGTTGAGAGCCATGTTTCCAGAACATGTTTTTATGATCCGGTTAATTTTTAAAATCCTGTCACAACACTAAGTCAATTCTAAATATGCCACTATCTTGAAATAGCAAAAAAAATTAATAGATTTAAATACATAACTCTCATCTTAAAGGTTCTTTCCACTGCTTAACAAATTTTCTGTAGAGGGATATTAGCAAAAGGCATTAGCCAGAGTACTATGCTCCAACAATGTGTGGACTGCTGTCTGTCAAATCAGCTTTACTTTCAATTTCACTGCTGTGTCATTCTTGTTCAAGCCAATGGTCCCTGTATTCATCAATCTCGCATCAAAATGGCAAACAGCACAGCTCACATCAGAAATGTGCAAATACGTTTTCATTTGGCATTTTGAAACCATAGTGCTAAGATAACTGAGAAAAGGGACTTCAATATTGTACCTCTTAAAGGTTAATGAGAATATATCAATAAACTACTCTACATCACCACTGGGAAGTGATGTAAGATTACATAACTACGAGATGACAGTTCTCTTCTGCAGCCTTGTGGTGGAGTTGAAGTATTGACCTGTATGTAATTGGCATTTGCCATGTTAAAATAAAAAAAAGTAATGTTTGAACCAATGTCAAAAGAGCTAGGCAAGAGTTAGGACTGCAGATGCTGGAAACCAGAGTCTAGATTAGAGTGGCGCTGGAAAAGCACAGCAGGTCAGGCAGCATCTGAGGAGCAGGAAAATCAACATTTCGGGCAAAAGCCTGATGAAGGGCTTTTTCCCAAAACGTCAATTTTCCTGCTCCTTGGATGCTGCCTGACCTGCTGTGCTTTTCCAGCACCACTCTAATCGAGACCCCAATGTCAAAAGACTGTTTTCCAATCTCTCTCCTGGACCCAACCAAAACAGAACAGGACAGTATTCTGCACTGACAACTAAAAGTATTCCCTTTGCAATCTAAATTCAAACAAAAAACTTTCTCCTAGTTTTTATACTTAGTGTACCCAAAAGTCTGAAGGGTGAATAAATTCCTTACTTTTCACTTCTGTTGTTGATGTAGATGAAGAATGAATTCTCAAGGTGCACATTTTAATTCACCTTGTTTTTAGTAATGTATAATTCTATGAAAAAACGTGTCAGTCAAAGTTAGGGAAATCAAAATTAAGGAGTCTGTTTATCGAAACTCACTGAAGTACCATTGGCTGTCTCTTGATTTGAGCATGATGTCTACTCAGCATGGTGTTTTTCTGTTACAGATCTTCCTGCCACTGTTTGTCAACCTTCAGATCTTTGTCCTCATTGGGCAGGATGTCCCACAAGTTTTGAGAATGCAAGATTTCCTTTCTTTCCTTTCCTTCTCTATTGCCACTTTGCCTCATAATTAGGGACATATTGATTCAAGGCATGTTGAAGGTTGATGGACAAGTTTTGTTATTTTGAATATTTGATTGCAAGTTCCTCCCAGACATTGTCAAAGCTGATAGGCTTCAAAGAGAGCTTTAGAGTGTCTTCATAGTTTTTTTTGTCACAAATCTGATGGGAAGCCCCTCTACTCCATGAGCCATCACAAATGGCATAAATGTAATTATGAAGATGGTCAATTTGCCTGAGTTTGACAACTATCTAAAACTGTGGCCTCCAGTGCATAGGTCATGATCTGCAGTCAATCTCACTGCCTACTTCACAACTGAAGTGACCTCCCATGCCTCCACAGTTGAAAGCAGCCAGCAACTGAGTCCTATCTGCAGTGTGACCAGCAGCAGAGCGACACCACAAACTACAAAATAAAGCAATAATGGCGTGATAAAACTGGACCATGTGAAAAGGCAACCAAATCTTTGCAATGTCTACATGGAATGGCAAAATGAATTTTTGCTTATAACCAGAAAGGTAACAACATTTGCCTACATGACCAAAATATATCAATAAGTAAAAGGGGAAATTTGAATTAACACCACACAATGACACACAATAAATTCAAGGACAGTTTTCTCTTGAACAGCATGCTTCACGTAAAGAAAGTTGATAAGCTGAAGGTCATTTTTGAAAGATTAACAGTCATTCTTTCCAAAAACAGCAGCATAAAGTAAAGCCTGCACTGAAACATCACTTTGAGTTTGCTATCTTCTGGCAAAACACAAGAAATCAATTCCAAATGGCCAAGTAATTAGTGAACCAATGACTGTGACCAACGATTCTCATTCAAAGACTTTAAGAACAAAGAAGAATTAATAACAACAATCCAGAGCTTGTCACTTGGTGTTTTTTCAGTGTAAAATAAGTGGAATCTTTGTCCAAAGATGTTGTTCAGCATCTACAGCAGGACCTGGAGAACTGTGAATGCTTCTCATTGCAGTTCAATAAATCCATCGACATGATTGATTTTGCGCACATGCTTTTTAAGGACATAACAACCAAATAGAGTCTTCTCACCCTTTTGCCCCTTTAAGAGAGAACAAGGCATGAGGATATCTACAATAAACTCAAAAGGTTCATACTTGAGAATAACGTTCCAATCAAGAGAATGGTTTCCTTCATGACTGATGGTGATCCAGCCATGCTTGGATCTGGGCTTTGTTATGCTTTTCAGGAATGATTCTGATTTCCCTCTTTTGTAAATTATCACTGTATAATCCACCACAAGCATTAGTGAGTAAAATTATGAACTTTTCTCATGCAGCAAAAGTTACGATTATGAACTCAATTTGAGCAAGAGCCCACCAGCACCATCTGTTTAAGTCCTTATGCGATGCTGCCTGTAATGAATTAATTGTCCATGCTGATGTGAAGTGGTTCATTTGAGGGAAGGTCTTGCAAAGAGCTTCAGATCCAATGCCTGAAATTATCACTTTTCTTCAATCAAGGAACTGACAATGTGGGATTGCTTGATTTTGGGTTCCTCACAGACCCAAATATCAAAACTAAACAAGCTGAACTGTATATTGCAGAGAAAGGACAGAGACTTAGCACAAATGATCTGGGTCTACAATCCTTTGAAATTGAGAAGTAAAATGCCACAACACTTCCAGAGTCTGTAAAAACTTGCAAGTAATAAAATCAAAGAGAAAGAAAGCTGATTCCACTCAGAAAACCTTCGTGCACATCAAAGGAAGTTAGCAGAAGAATTCCACAGGCAATTCCAGGAACAAGGTATGAGAGAACAAATCGTCAGCTTTGTCTCAAATATATTCCTTTGCTTTGGGTTGGAACAGAGAAGTGGTGGGTTGGCTGCTAAATTTCATCAGGTATCTGCTTTACAATGTAGTGCTGTTGATACGAAGATAATTATAGTTCAAAATGATTTTCAGCTGAAAATCAGGTCATTGAGACTCAAAGAAAAATACATGCTTTTATCATTCTGTGCTTTTAAAGTAAAAGCTTATTCGGTTCCACATATCTCTGTGAGACAGTGTGCTCCCAAATGAATATAATCAAGTCCACACACCATACCGTCCTCTCAAATACCTATTTAATGGACTATACATGACTAGCAGTCTCAAAATACTGCTCAGGCTTCAAGGCACCAGCAGATACAGTGCAGTCACAAGTGGGACACAGACTTCATGAACAGAGGATAACATGAATTATTATTATATTTTTGGTTTTCGATTTATATTGCATTAAAATAATTGATGTATTCTATATTTTCTTTAGGATGGATTCTTGGTTGCAGTTTGATTCACAGTGACTTTGCATTTGAAGACACTGACAACCACTGATCAAAGATAAAAGAAGCTCTTCCCAAGTTTCATCCTTTAACAAGAAAGTAAAAACTCCTTTTTATAAACAAAGTTATCCCTTTTCAAGTTGCAAAATTGATCATTATTAATATGCAGACTTAAACTATGTCTCCTTTAAATCCCAACACACACATATTCATTCACAAATAGGATACAAGTTCAAGATATCACGGGTGGGAAATGTAGGTTATAAGAAACCCATTCTGTGGATCAAGAGTCCAAACCACAAGGGTGCAATGAGGTGACTTCCTTATGGGTCTTTTGGTTTCTGGCAATGATAGCACATTATTGTTGACCTCAGAATATCTTCAACTGGTTGCCAGTTAGTTGGGCACAGATTTCTGCTTAAATTAGACATTCTTCTTTTCACAGTCTGAATGTGCTGTTTCTGTTCTACTCTCAGAGAGAGACAAAGGGAAGTCTGTCTTCACTTGCAAACTTTAGAGATCTGAGTGTGAATATCAGTTCTGCAATTCCAACCTATCTATCCAAAATCTTTTGCTAGGTAGATTTTCTAACCCAAAGAAAAGTGTGTCAGTTGTTTCAGACATAGCAAATACATCTTCTCCAAGAGTTACGTGACCTCATGAAACTGATAGGTGAACACCTCACAGTTCCATTTGTCCTTTCTTTTATATTAAAACATTGAGATCATTCTCTGCAACACAACAGTCTCCACATTTCCATTTTCCAGTTTATATTCTGAAGAGGTATATGCATATATGTAAGGATATGGAACATTGACCATTTGAGAGATGAGAAATAGGACCTGGCAAGGGAGATGTTTTTCAGCCATCCACCCACAGGGCCCAGTCAATTGCCCAAGAGATTTCCCTGAATGCTTAAGAAGTCCTTCCAGAAGGACAGTAGCACATACTCAACGGTCATGATATTGAATCCCAAGGATGTAATCATATATATATATTATTGAGAAGCAAAGGCAGGCCACTTAACGCCTCATACCTGATCTACTGTTTAATATGATCATGGCTGATCTGGTTACTCCACATTCCCGCTTACCTCCAATAACATTTCACTCCCTTACTTACCAAGAATATATACATCTGCCTTAAAAAAATTCAAAGACATTGTTTCCAACACCCTTTGAGCAAGAGGGTTCCAAAGACGCATGACCTCTATCTTAAATAGGTCACCCCCTATTTTGAAACAGCTACCCTTAACTCTAGATTCTCCCATAATAGGAAACATGCCTTATACATACGTTCTGTCAATACATATCAGCATCATATATATGTTTCAAACAAGTCAATTCATACACCTCTAAACTCTACCAAATGCAAGACTAGATTATCCAACCTTCCCTTATACGACAACCCACCCATTTATAGAAACAATGAACAACAGAAAATAAGAGCAGGAAGAGGCCATTGGGCTCTTTGAGCCTGCTCTGCCATTCAATGTGATCATGGCCGATCATCCAACTCCTACCCTGTTCCCATTTTTTTCCCCATACCCTTTGATCCGTTTAGTCCTAAGAATTATATCAAACTCCTTCTTGACAGCATTTAATGTTTTGTCATCAAACACTTTGTGGCAGAGAATTCCATAGGCTCAACACTTCCTGAGTGACGAAATTTCTCACCTTTCTGAAATAAACTAACCTGTATACTTAGACTAAAACTCCTGGTCTGGATTTCCCAATCTTTGGGAATATCCTTCCTGTGCTTAGTTTATCTAATTGTGTTAGAATTGTATAAGTTTCTAGGAGATTCCCCACATTAGGCTTCTATAATATAGTCCGAACCGATCCAGTCTCTCTCCATATGAATCAGTCTGGTAAACCTTCATTGCTCAGTCTCCATAGCCAAATCATCCTTCCTCCAATAAAAAAACTAAAACTGCACACAGTGCTCCATGTGTAATCTCACTAAAGTCCTGTAAGCTTGCAGCAAACATCACTAACATAGCAATCACGCAACACTCACTGTACCAAGTAAACTCCACTCGTTTTGTTCAAAACTGTCAGTCAGACGCTGTACGTTTAAGATTTTCAACTTACCTTGCTCCTATAATTGAATTCTCTCACAATGAAGACCAACATACCATTTGCCTTCTTGACCACCTGCTACATCTACCTGTTTCCTTTTATCCACATTGATTTGACATTTACCCACATTATGCTTCATCTGCCATGCATTTGCCCCTCCCTCAACTTAGCCAAATAATAGTCCAAAGATGATTAGGTTAAGTGAATTGGCCACACTAAATTGCTCATAGTGCTCAGGAATGTGTAGGCTCGGTGCATTTGTCAAGGCAAATGTGGAGTAATAGGGTAGGGAAATGGGTCTGGGTGGGATACTTGTTATGGACCAAGCCAGACCACTCCAAACATTCTTAAGCAGGAGATCATAACTTTGCAATTTGTTTCAATAATTGTACAGTGAGAATTACCTGGAGTAAGTTAGCGAGGTTGACTGTACCAGGTTTTAAAACAGACAAAACTTTATTCAAAAAATTACACAATGAGGGACAAAGAACAGAATAAAGAACCCCTACTGATTTTATGGACCAGCTCATAATCATCAGCCACTTCAGCAGCTAACCTTGCTGTTTTAACTCTCTACTCTTCCGCATGAGCTCACACTACTTCCTCACAAATGTTTCCTTCAGCCTTTATCCCCAGCCTTTTAAGCTGACTTTCCTTTTTAAGTGTCAGTTTCTGAAGTTCAAATGCTCTCTCTTTTTCTCTCTGTTCTCCGCGCTCTCTTTTACTCTCTGTTTTGCTGCACTCTTCTTTCCTCTCTTCTACTTTTAATCATAACTCAATCTGTTTCATTTTTGCTGCCCTTTCCTTATCTCTTGCCTCTAACTCAAGCTGTTTCATTTGCAATTAGATTCTTGCCATCTCTATAGATTTTGATGGTTTCTCCGGTATGTTTAAATGCTGAGCTACTGCTGTAATTATCTCTCCTTTTCTCACAGAAGCAGGCAGTTCCAATTCCAGCTTCCCTGCTAATTCCTGCAGCTTGGTCTTATTCACCTTTTTCAAAACTTCCAAAGTCAACACATCTACTTCCAGAAAACTTCTGGCAACTGAAAGAGCCATTACTATCCCAAGCTTTGTCAACCCAACCAAACTAACACCCGAAATAAAGACACGAGCACCTACCACTCACTGTTTAAAATCCTGCAAAGGGGCTCCAAACTCTTGTGGACTAGGCCAGCCACTCAAAACATTCTTAAGCAGGCAACCCAGACCATAACTTTGCAATTTGTTTTGGTAAGTGTGCACTGAGAATTACCCAGAG
Organism: Chiloscyllium plagiosum; assembly: GCF_004010195.1. Classification (NCBI taxonomy): domain Eukaryota; kingdom Metazoa; phylum Chordata; class Chondrichthyes; order Orectolobiformes; family Hemiscylliidae; genus Chiloscyllium; species Chiloscyllium plagiosum. Next base: position 70,339,520 of record NC_057719.1, read on the forward strand.
TAAACTAGCTAGGTTGACTACCTAGGTTTTACAACAAACAGAAATTGATTCACAAAATTACATAAAGAAACACAGAGAACAGAATAAAGAACCCTTACAGAACTCAGTCTATCCAAACTAGACGTAATTATGCTGTTCCAAATATACACAACAGTCTCAATAAGCAAACCCCTTTAAAATACAGTTTAAAAATGGAACAGGTGCTTACAGGTTGAAGTTAGAAGGGCAGAAAGAGAGAAATAGAGTTTCCACATAGCTCACTGTTGAACTCCTAACTAGTTCTGGACTGAACTGAAATGCTCAGCTGGAGAGCTGACCACTCCCCTTTCGTTATACAGGTCATTTCTAAAACATGACCACTTTGGCCTGAATTCTCATCTGTTTACATGTAAAGAAAAAGGTCTCGCAATACTCTTTCATCTCTATACCAAGCCAGTCTAATTGGAGCTGGGCCCGTTTACGACCCCTCTGAAAAAAAATCAAGTATCCTTGAGAAAAGGAACAGCTTTTAGAAAAAGGGACTAGCTTTTTGACACTATTTTACATCCAAATTCTCTCAATACAAAAATAAAATTTGAATAGACATCCTAATTGCTGTACCTGCAAACTAACGTTTTGGGATTCATATGCTAGGACACTCAGATCTCTCTGCATATCAGAGCTCTGCATTCTCTCATCACTTAGATTCTTTTTTTATTATTCTTATAGCCAAAATGGCAGTTTCACATTTTCATACCTCCATTTTCCAGATCTTTGACTGCTCAATGAACTAATATATATCTCTTTGTACCTTGCTTATTCCCTCTTCACAGCTTACTTTACAAACTATCTTTGAGTCATTAGCAAATTTAACAACAGTACTTTCTGTCTCTTCATCCAAGTCATTAGTGTAGTAGAGGTATTGCTAGTGGAACCTCTCTAATGCTCTATGTGTGCCATCTGATACATAATCTCGTTTACCCAACAATGTAAGAATGTGGTGACAACTGCGGCTACAGCAGTGTACACTCAACCTTTGTTGAGTTATGGAGGTCCTTGTCATCAAGCACTTATTGTCACAATTTGTTGAATCATGAGTTGGCACAGTTGGTACAGTGCAGGGTCTCCTCACCAGTCGTGACTTTTTGAATGCAACACTCTCAAAGTGCTCAATATATTCCAGAGTCTCTCTGAAGCAAGAAAGAAATTGCTGGAAACACTCAGCAGGTTTAGAAGTATCTGTGGAGAGAAAGCAGAGTTAACGGTTTGGGTCCAGTGACCCCTCTTCAAAACTCTGCTTTCTCTCCACAGACATTGCTAGACCTGCTGAATTTTTTTCCAGTAACTTCTGTTTTTGTTTCTGATTTCCAGCATTCACAGTTCTTTATTTCTTATTACTAAAGCTTCTAAGTTAGTCAATGAGACTTAAGGACAGATCATCCTTATTTATTACAACATGACAAAACTCAATATAATCCCTAAAGAAAGATATAAGATTCCACATTTAGCACATATATGTAAAGTTCAGATGCCAAATGTGTTATCAAAGGACATATGTTTTCAAATTAAAATAAAAGTGAGAAGTGAAGCAACTAATGCACAAGTATGTTTATTTCTTATGATTGAACTAGAAGTTGGACAGGAATCCAGAGAAGTGTTATTTTTCTGAATTACAATGTGCCATCTTTTTAAGTATCATTTTGAATGGAAATATTCCCTGCCTGTGTAGGATCAATGTAATGCATGAACATTCATGTGTATTCATGAATACACAAGGGCCAGCATACACCAAAGCTCACCCAGCTGTAAATGCAAATGAATATCTTTGGCACTTTCTCTCATTATTTTGCATTTATTTAAATGTCAGACAAAATCCCACTGATGCTAAAGTAAAATATCCCTGAACTTTAGAATAATACAAGGAAGATGAAAAACATTTCAAGGGTTTAGCATTCCATTTTGATTGGCCTTTGCACAACAAATTTCAAAAGTTTTGTATCTTTTATATTTCATTGATTATCTAAAATACTGAAGATTATAGCTATCATGCATACACACTAATTTGAAGCTCCCACTTTTGTTTCTCTGGCTTTGGCTCAGTGGTAGCACGAAAGATTCAACATATACCAAGGCTGATACATCTGTGCGATACTGAGGGAGGTGCCATCTGTCACGTTAAACCGATGTCCCTGCTCTCTGCCTTACCTGCAGATAACCAATCCCATAGCACAATTTAAAAGCAGGCCAGGTGATTTCTCAGTCACTTGAACAACATTTATCTTCAACCAATGCCTAATGATCTGGTGATTCATGAATTGATGTTGTAGAAACATCGAAAGTCAGACCAGGGGTATACTGATTGACCCCTCAAGACTGCTCTGCCATTCAATATGATATGGCTGATCATTGAGCTCAATATCCTCATCCTGCCCTGTCCCTGTATCATGTGATTCCTTTAACCACACCAACTATATATAACTCCTTCAAGAAAACAGAATGTTTAGGCGTCAATCGCTTTCTGTGGTAGGGGATTATACAGACTCACAACACTCCAGGTGAAAAAAATTCTCACCTCAGTCCTAAATCATTTACCCTTTATCCTTAAACTATGACCCTTGATTCTGGATTCCTCCATCATAATCAAAAGACCGCCTGCATTTAACCATGTCTCGTCCTGTTAGAGTTTTATAGGTTTCTAATGCAATTCCATCCCCACTCAGTCTTCTAAACTCTGGTGGATACAATCCTAACCAACTCAATCTCTCCTCATACTTCTTGTCTGTCATCTGAGGAATCAATTTGGTAAATCTTTCTCTGGCCTCACCAATGCCATGTACGGTTGTAGCAAGACATCCTTGTTCTTGTACTCAAATCCTTTCACTCAAATCCCTCAAATTCATATAGTTTACCTTCTTTACTAGAGCTTATTGTGCGCAAATTAGCTGTTACATTTCAGACAGTACAGTGGTGGTTTCACTTAATTGGCTGTTCTATAACAGAAATGGAATCTATACTTTACTTTTTATGTCATGTAATAATGAGGGCAGCACAGTGGCTTAGTGGTTAGCACTGTTGCCTCACAGCCGCAGGGACCCAGGCTCAATTCCAGCCTTGGGCAACTGTTTGTGTGGTGGAGTTTGCCCTGTGTCTTCATAGGTTCTCCCACGTTCTCCCTGTGTCTTCATAGGTTTTCTCTGGTTGCTCTGGTTTCCTTCCACGATGCAAAGATGTACAGGTTAGGTGAATTGTCCATGGTGTTCAGGCTTATGTAGGTTAGATGCATTAGTCAGGGTAATAATAGAAGCTGATTGTCTCTGGTTAGACTACCGCTGAAATATTGTGCACAGCAATGGTACCTCAACAGTTTAAAAATTCATTCAAGGAATCCACACTTCACTGACTGGACCAGCATTTATTGCCCATCTCTAGTTGGCCTTGAGAAGATAGTTATGAGCTGCCTTTGTGAAAGGTTGCAATCTATTTGGTGAGGGTATACCCATGAGGTTGTATGGGAGGGACTTCCATGATTTTGACCCAACAATAATGAAGAAACAATAACAAATATTTCTAAATCAGGATGGTGAGTAATTTAGAGGGGAGCTAGCAACTGGTAATGTTCCCGTGCATCTGCAGCCCTGCTCCCTCTAGATGGTAGGGGCTGTGGATTTGGAAGACATTGTCTTAGGATGCTTGGTAAATGCAATCTTGGAAGGGGTTTATTATTCTTGCTAAATCTGTGCTGTACTGTTTCCAAAACTATACCTGGATTCCAAGGGTTAATTTACAAAGAGAAAATATTCCAACTGGTCTTCTATTTATTGGAATTTTGAACATTAGGACATGACTTCCAAGTTTTCAAGGTATGAAAGGGAACTGAAAAAGAAACAATTGTTGCTGTTGCAACCTAAGACTGGGAAGGATAGAGTTCAAATTTCAGGAGTGAAATCAGGAAAAATCTCAACAAACCTAAAGTAGTTGCAATAAGATGAGGTCTAGACACATGTAACAGTGTTTACTAAAGATAGTTCTGTACAAACAATGGTTAGAGAGGATATCTTCTGGAAGCTTACTCAGACTCAGGCTTCAATACCATGTGATTTGTGGTCAGTAAGACATAGCTCCTAGTGAATGAATTCAGTAACTATTCTTAGAGTAATGCTACAGTTAACCTTTTATTTCACAGGAGCAGAGGTTTAGAACTCTTCCACAAATTGACAATCGCTGCAAACTCTATTCTTAATGTTAATAAAGGTTTTGATAGATTTTTGTTAACTGATAAGAAGGATGTTATGTAACTCAGTTTGTCAGTGTTAGATCATAGATCAACCACTAAATAGCAGAACATGTTGAGGAACCTTGAACCTAATCATGGCTCCGATTTTAAAGTTCCAGAGGTAGTCCTGTGACACTTCTGGTTTACTCATTCAAAAGTAGAGTCCCAATAGTCTTACCAAACTATAGGGCTTCTCTCCCATTGGGGAGAGAGAGAGAGAGAGAAAGAAAAATGGTGTTAGTTTAATACGAGGGTCACCACACCTTCAGTGAGGCGAGAGTTTGAGAAGTTAAGTCCTACATGGTAACCTCTGCTAGTCAGGAATTGAAGATATGCTGTTGCCTTTACTATACATCACAGACTAACCATACTGTTAGCCAAGCTAACTGACCCATATAGAGCTATCTAGATAGTTGATTAATCTATTTGAGGCAGGTTAATTAGTGGCTAGAAAGACTATGTTAAGGCCTTCATTTATGGCTACTCCACGCCTATCATAGTCATTATACCGAAGTTATATATAGTATAGAGGGCACCTTTTACACATGTCACTCACATAAACAGGTAAAACAAAACTTAGCTAACAGCCTGTTAGGAAAGTAGCTTGACCTTAGGTAAATTATTTTACAGTGTGGCCACTGGCATAAGTTTTCTTTTCAAGGGTTTTACAATTTAGATGTTTTTCTCAGTAATTCTGGCTACTATACAAAATTTACTCTGGCTGAAGCACTTGTGATGACATATTTTCATGGAATAGTGCAGGATTTAAAAAACAAAATACTTTCAAGATAATTTTCATCAACTAAACTATTCCTCACCTAGTAAATACTTCCTTTGGATATCTGAATAATAATGATGTCAATCCTCAAATCTGATACTTTCTTTAGTAAATAAACACATGCACAAATAGAAACTGTCTTGCATCATTAATTTTCATCAAAATGACAAAATTCTTTAACTATTTGTTTACCACCTCAAATGCATAAAGAACAAGGTATTGCATTTGCCATCTCTTTAGAAGGTCTCCAAGTATTTCAAAATGAAACATTGGCTTTGTTGTCTGAGTGATCTGTGAATTTCAACTTTTATTTCTTTCTTTCTAAAGTTCATTCCAAGTTGCCTTTCATAATAACCCCCCAAAAATTACAGGGGCATTTACATTTAAAAAAAATTATTTTGGAAAGTGATAAATTATTTTTTTAAATAGACATCTCCATTTATTGAAAATGTTTTGAAGATGTTTAGTTTACTTACAGCATCTACTCATTATTTAATTAAGCCATTGATTGGGTTGAATATGGCTATTTATCATCCTTGAAATCATTATTTACTTTGGAGAATTACTTATATTGTAAACTGGGTCCAAAGGCTCTTTCAAGTCAATACACTGGTAACTTAAAAGTAGGGGAGGTAAGTGTATTTACTGTACAATTTCGGCAATGGCCTGATATAAAAATAATTCAAAATAAATTTTAGACAAAGTTCAGTTAAAGAGGACTCAGCCTGCTTCAACTTTTATGTGAACCTAAGCTGTGTGTTAGGAGCCAACTTTAAAACCAATGCACAATTCTATATAATTACAGTCCTAAGTATCATGAATATGAATAAAATCTTGAAAAGTCACTAAGCATCCAATGCATGAGATATGTGTAAAATTGGATGGTGACCTGATTAATAGCATAATCAAAGATCCAATAAAAAAAACATCTTGATCTAACTTTCTCAGAGTCAACAAAGGATTAATAAATCCATTTATAGAAGTCATGACTTCTAACTTTTTTGATGGCTGAGCTTTACTCCCGTTGCCATAGTACCAAAACACCAGACAAAAACACTCAAAAATAATTATACAGAGAAAATGTAAGAATTCCCAATAAACAAACTAGTTTATAACTTTAAAAAAAACAGGAAGTTCATTTTTAATCTGTGTTTACTCTAATTGGTAATTAATTTCTTTCTACTTCTGGTGGTGCCTCTCACATTCTGATTTTTTTTGTAACTTGCAGGCTCATTCTTCTATGTAACAGCTTATGTCATGAATAATTTCCTGCCAGAAATTTGTTTGAATGTCATTATCTAATTACATTCAGCAGTAACAGCCTGATGACTAGCCAATACCAGCGAGTGAATTGCAACAGGTCAAGAAGGCGGCTCACTATAATCTTCACAAGGGAACCAGGGATGGACAGTAAATGTTGCCCATCATATTCATTATCACATGGAATGAGTCACATTCCATGAAAGATTCAAAGAAATCTTGTTTATGACAGAATTTTGAATGTTATCTCCATTCAGAATGATACTTTATTTCATAAAACATGTAGACAAGTTCACAGTTCATCCTGAGGTAAAAGAATAATATGTTTTACTATGGATTTGTCTGGTCAGGTAAATTCAGGCCAGATCTCAAGGTGTTTCATCAAAGAGTGTTTAATTACTTGATAGACAGAATCTTGTAACAGTCATCACTGCCATAAGCTACTGTCATTCCAACCTTGTCGTGATGTATCTGACATGACCACTGGGCTCACTGTTGTTTTTTTTAAGATTAGATTCCCTACAGTGTGGAAACAGGCCCTTCGGCCCAATAAGTCCACACCGACCCTCCGCAAAGCAACCCACCCAAACCCATTCCCCCCTGACTAATGCACCTAATATTACGGGCAATTTAGCATGACCAATTCATCTGACCTGCACATCTTTGGACTGTAGGAGGAAACTGGAGCACCTGGAGGAAACCCATGCAGACATGGGGAGAATGTGCAAACTCCACACAGACAGTTGCGGAAGGTGGGAATTGAACCTGGGTCCTTGGCCACTGAGCCACCGTTATATTACAACACACCTCAGAGGCTCATCTCATATTCCTTAAACCTTATCTGTATATCTAAAAGGGAGAAGCTGTTCTTGCTCTTACAAAGATGGAGAACCACTGTGACACAGTTTTAAAATATTTTGCAACACACACAAGTATGAGGCGAGAAAAAAACTCACACACACAGAGTGTAGTAAGAGTATGGAATACATTGCCCGGAAAAGTGAGGGAAGCTCATTCAATTGAAGCATTCAAGAGGGCATTAGGTGATTGTTTAAACAGAAATAATGTGGAAGAATATGGTAAAAATGTAGATGATTGGTAATAGTCAAAATAATCACAGAGCTGGTACAGCCATGATGGGCCAAAGGGCCTCCTTCTGCATTACGATGACAAGTTCCTGACACCTTAGCTGCATCACCCAAGGGTATAATAATCTCATGTTCCATCTTACCAAGGAATCACTTGAATCATGACATTCTACTAGAACATCCTCTTAAATTGTAATCTAACAATGTAATGTTAGCCCAGACACTGATATGCCTGCTATGCAATGTTTATATACAATAGTTAGCTGAATAAAAAATCTGATTTTTTTTCTGAACCATGCTATCCATGTCCAGTTTCTTACATTATAGGAGATAACTTAAACATTGCCACTTCAGGCTAGCTGCAGTGGCCGTTTATAAAAAAAAGAACCACACTAAGATTTTGGTAGCAGTTATTCTGTAAACTAATTGAAGTCCAACTGGTCAACAACTTCCAATATCAGCGAATTTGGACAATCAGCAGCATTGGTTTCTGGAAGAACAACTGCACCAATCTGGATAAGGCATTGACCATCAAAATCAAAATTAATTATTTTGGGTTTTACACTAAGCTTTTAAAGCTACAAGAAAATGCCTTTGTTAATTAAAAGTAAAAATGTCCAAGCTAAAAAATATAATCAAATATAATCAATTGCATACCTGGGCAATTTTTTACATTTCTGGGTAGATGCCACTGTGGTAACTGTAATGCAACAGATTATTTTGGAACATAGTAGGCTATGGAGCACAAGTCTTCAGCGCTGTGGCTGGAATGTTGTCAGGGCCCATAGTCTTTGCAATATCCAATGCCTTCAGCACATTTTTTGATGTCATGTGGAGTGAATTGAATTGGCCAAAGAGTGGCAGCTGTCATGCTAGACATCTCTGAAGGAGACTGAGATGGATCATCCATCTGGCAACTCTGCAAACAGAATATTTCTTCTGTTGAGATCAATAGGCATTCTTTTGAATCATGTGAAGTATGTGTTTTGCAGTAGAGTTAAGTTGATCTCTGGTATTTGTCTTCAGAGCTGGTTGAGGTTCATTAACATATGGGCCAATGGGCTGAGAAGTGACAGATGGAGTTTATTCATATAAATGCGAGGTGCTGTATTTTGGGAAAGCAAATCGTAGCAGGACTTATACACTTAATGGTAAGGTCCGAGGGAGTGTTGCTGAACAAAGAAACGTTGGAGTGCAGGTTCATAGCTCTTTGAAAGTAGAGTTGCAGATAGATAGGATAGTGAAGAAGACGTTTGGTATGCTTTCCTTTATTGATCAGAATATTGACTACAGGAGTTGGGAGGTCATGTTGCAGCTGTACAGGACATTGATTAGACCACTGTTGGAATATTGCATGCAATTCTGGTCTCCTTCCTATCGGAAAGATGTTGTGAAACTTGAAAGGGTTGAGAAAAGATTTACAAGGATGTTGCCAGGGTTAGAGGATCTGAGCTACAGGGAGGGGCTGAACAGGCTGGGGCTGTTTTTCCTGCAGTGTCAGAGGCTGAGGGGTGACATTATAGAGGTTTATAAAATCATGAGGGGCATGGATAGGATAAATAGACAAAGTATTTTCCCTGGGATCGGGAAGTCCAGAACGAGAGGGCATAGGTTTAGGTGAGAGGGGAAAGATATAAAAGAGACCTAAGGGACAACATTTTCACACAGAGGGTAGTACGTGCATGGAATGAGCTGCCAGAGGAAGTGGTGGAGGCTAGTACAATTGAAACATTTAAGAGGCATTTCGATGGGTATATGAATAGGAAGGGTTTGGAAGGATATGGGCTGGGTGCTGGCAAGTGGGACTAGATTGGGTTGGGATATCTGGTCGGCATGGACAGGTTGGACCGAAGGGTCTGGTTCTGTGCTATACATCTCTATGACTCTATGAACATACTGTAGTAATTTTAAGAGCAATGAATGCTTCGCTATTCAGAAATTAGAAATGTTGGCTTTTGTTGACATAATCTAAGTGTTTCCATATACAGTTGTTCTCCTATAACGATGTGGTTGCATTCCAGCAAAACCCCACTTAATAGAAAATTGTTTAATATAATCAATGGGGCCTATGGGAAAAGTGGGGTAGGGGGCAGACTATTACTCATGATCACTCAAAAATCACCGAAAAGTCTAATACAACGTATTGCACAGCCTGAAAGAAGGTATAAATCACATTTATCAAAGAAACAAAAGCAAAGTTTACATAGTACATTTAAAAAATATTGTTAATGTAAGGACAGAGGTCATCATGGTGTGTAAGGTAGACTCCCTCATTCTTGTTAAATGAGCTATATCACATATTCTCTCCTTACTCTCAAACCGCTTTATCATATTTAGTTTCTCTCCTTGTTTTATAGCCTTTCTTTTGAGTTCACCACCTGCAATTTTATCACCAAGTGCTTCTTGCTAACATTCTTTTCACTATGCCCTTCCATTTTTCCAAAAAGAAGGATGATCTAGGAATAGTGTACACTTCACAGGAGGCTACTCAATCTAGCTCTCTCAGATGGCTGCTCTCTGTACTGTCCCTCTCACAGGAAGGTGCTCTATTGGCAGCTGACATTGGCCCATCTGCAGAACAAAGCACGTGAAATGTTCACCATTGAAATTGTGCCATTGTGAACAGAGATAAGCATTTTCAATAATACCATTCCTTAATTCCTCAGCAATGTTATAAGCAAATTGCACATGCGGAACATGCATTATCGGAGAATTATCTATTATGCAATTTAAGACTACTCTTAGCATTCCTTTCATTTTGAAATGTGCTCTGCCTGTGCCATGCAGTTCTTGCGAGAAGGTTATAGTTGCATTCTCTTTAACCCATTGTTCTATGTTTCAGATAATAGTTATGCTGGCCATATGACAAGTTTGACATTAGCTGGATGACTGTTAACCTGTATGATCTCTGCCACATCTGACTCACCTATTTCCTCCAGGACTTGAGGAGTTGCATCTTCTAAAGGTGACACATCATCATACAAAGATATATTTTCTCCAGAAGCTATACCCTGACAGTCAAAGCTTTCTTATATAGATACTTCCTGTAAAATGTTAACTATTTTGCTTGAGTAAGAATTATGAGTTCTGTGGCTCAAAGTTGTTTTTGACTTTTGCATGTACTTTGAAAATGTCCTATTTTCTTATGAAATTTGTAGTGGTGCAGTGTAAAGTTAGACATTCTTTCTGGTTGTATGGTTTTATTAAACTCCAATTCTGGAACACTGGTTCTAGTGTGAAAGGATTTGAAGACATTTTGTGTTGTGCTTTCACGTGATAAAGTCATTTTTTTACTTGAGAAAGGTGAAGAAAACTGGTGTTTTTTTTTTTGTAAAAGCAAGGTTGGCTGTCAGATCCCATAATTCTCTTGTGCTGATTTCAGATTTCTGTTCTGGATAGCTCCTTCTAGCGTGAAATCATCTTCTGATTATAAAATAACTGAAAGAAATGTATCAAAAATTCTGATGACAATTCTGTTTTGAATAGTTCTGGTTGTAAATAACTGTAGTCATAAAATTCTTACAATGCATAAAAATAATTGATAAAGTTGTCAACTGCTTCCCGTTGAAGCTATATTCTTCTATTCAGTCTTACTCTCTCCATTATATGATGGATTCCAAATCTCTGGTAATTGTCAAATGCCCTTGCAATATTATCAAAGTCATCACTGTCTATCATTTTAAATCACAGTCTGCTACTGGACATGCTGAACAAAGAAGTGTGTTCATTTGTTCTTCTCTGAGCTTCTAATGTTGTCCTGAAGGAATTCTGTAAGTCATGAATTGTCTCCGATTCAAGACATCTGCTTAGCAAATTTTTGCTGCACTGCTTCTAATACATATAGATTTCTTTCTTAAAATAAGGATACCAATTCTACACACAGCAATCTAGATGTGGTCTCACCTTCACTCGGAAGGTCTGAAGAATAGCCTGAAGAATATTGTGTTAATTCTCCTCCCAATAAGATTCTACTAGCTTTCCTAACTACTTCTGTACGTACATACTAACCTATTTTAATAAATAACACAGCATCTCAGTGCTTTGCAATCTATAACCATTTAGACAATATTGATTTATTTTACCCTTCCTGTCAAAATAGACAATTTCACATTTTCCTTGTTATTCTCGATTTATCAGATCTTGCCCACTGACAAACTATCTACAGACCTCTCTCCTATCTTTATAACGTCTTCATAATTTTTTTTTAAAATCTAAATTTGTGTCAGCAAATTTAACAACTGTACCTTCTGTCCAAGCCATTTATGTAAATCGAAAAAGGTTGAAGTCCCAGAACTGATCCCTTTGGCACACCACTCATGACATCATGCCAACCTGAAAAAAGACCAATTACATAACAATGCATTGCTTCCCATTTGGCAGCCAATCTTCTTTACATGGCAAAATGTTTCCCTTACATCTTGAGTTTTCATTTTCCTCACATCTTGAGTTTTCATTTTCCTCATTCATCTTTGATCTGGCTCCTTATAAAAGGTCTTTTGGAAATCTCAGTACATCCACAAATTCCCTTTTCTTTACAGTAAATGTTACTTAGAATATAGAACATAGAACAACACTGTAAAGGAACAGGCCCTTTGGCCCAACATATCTGCAACAGCCATGATGTCATTGTGAACTAATCCCAGCTGCCTGCAGATGATCTGTATCCCTCACTTCCCGACCTGTTCATGTGCCAACCTAAATGTCTCATAAACTTGCCACTGTATCTGTTTCCACCACCTCCCCTGGCAGTGTGTTCTTGGCTTCTATCATCCTCTGCATAAAAGACTTTCCCCATACATCTCCTTTAAACATCCTCCCCCTCTGTCCTTAAACCTATATCCTCCATGCATTTAGCATTTCTACCCTGGGAAAAAGACTCTGAGTATCAAGCAAATCCTCTTCAAAGAATTCCAATAGATTTCTTTAAACTTATCCAAGTGCCCTGAACAAACTTTTTAACGGTAGCTAACATTTTTTAATGACAGATTTTAAGGCTACTTGGTTTGTGGTTTCCTGTTGTCTGTTTTTCTCCTTTTCTGAATGAAGTCGTCACAGTTGCTATCTTCCAGTCAAATTCGACCATCTTCAAAATCAAGTCAGTTTTGTAAAATTAAAACAATTCATCAAGTATTTCTGATGAAGGTAAGGACTGTCAATTTGTCTTGTTTTCCTATTTTTCTTTGTGGCTTTCACACCTTTTTTAACAGATGAATTATTTGTGTCCTTTCTGCTTCTTCTTTCTGAGATTCACACTTTAGTAAACAGCAAAACAGAGAGTCACACAACTTGACTCCTTCAGACTATTTTGGTTGCACAACAAAATTGTTTTAAAACAACAAAAAAAGAAGTCACTGGAGAAATTCAACAGGTTTGGCAGCATCTGTGGAGAGAAATTTTCCGTTTTCACTTCAAAAATGTTTATTTCTAATAAGCTCCTATTGCCTTTGACTTTGCCACTCTTAATATTCAAATTATTCAATCAACATAACACTTTTTTCAATGTGTCTTTTCTTCCAAATACTTCTCATCTTTTCTTAATAATTTTAAACATTGCCCTCAGAAATAAATGAGAAATATCACCCACTTTGTGGATTTGAAACAAGTGCATGTGAATGTTCTGTCTGCAAAAAACAGGGTTTTTTCTCTCTCCTTTGTGTTAATATGTATAGTTTCCAGTACAGACAAATACAATGGAGATTTTGAGCCTGACTGACAATTCTAAATTGGCTGCTCATCTCAACAAATGAGGTGATAGCCATTTTTTGATTGATTTCTCAGGGCAACATCTTGTCCAATTGGAGTCAACCTGCTGTTGCCTGCCTGTCATTCACTGTACAGTCTCCATGACAACACATTGACGAATCAGCATCCACTTGCCAACTAATCATTAAATATTGCTTTCCTTATATTTTGGTCATTTTGTAAATTGTCGGGAGGAGTGCACGACAAAATGCTTTGACAATATCTATATTTTCTTCAGCAATATTCAACTTCTATCTGCTTTGAATTTCTACATGTAAGCTTAGCAGTTATATTGCTCTGCGACCTTTTTTAAGTACTGCCTGTTCTTTTCACAGAAGGTGACTTATTAGGTGAAGGTATGCTTTGAAGCTGTGCAATATTCAAAGATATAAATGACAGTCGTCTTACTGGAATACTTTTCATCTTTCTTTTGCTCAGATGGCTGTAAATTTTTCAGATGAGTTGTTCTGAAAACCACCAATGCTAGCATATCATATGAAATAGTAATGCCCACCAGAGGCGACCACAGTATATGTTGTGGTCCTGTCCATTAGAACAATCTGAGATGCCTTGCATATATTTACAACCACCAATCCTCTCATTAGTTTTAATCCAAGTTGCTGATACCATGTGGGAAGGATGCCCATACAAAGTCTTTCATAGAAAAGCAGTTCAGTCTTGTTGACCAGAGTAGATTGATTGCATAGTATTTAATAACTAGTTATATTACATTTGTATTACATAATAATCTGCTGCAAAACCAAGTTTAAGGATAAGTTCACATCACTGTGTAGTTACTGGAACTTGGCAGTCAAATAAAATCTTGGGATTGGTTCTTTCAAGTTCACACTAGTTAGATTTTCCTGATCAAACCTTTATACTATGATGGATGGATCTTATCTCATGATGTTAGTTAACCTTTTCAGATACTGTTCTATACAACTCACATACTGTACTTACTATATACATGAGGATCTTGGAGGAGTTATCTCTGTCTCTAGCTGCTGTGATTCCAATCTACTAGCAGAATCTCTTCTGCATATTACTGAGGACACTGTAACATCACTTCCCAGAGGCTTATTTGCATATTCTTTAAAGCCAGTCTTTACACCATGCAGCTTTCTATCTAGAGCAGAGTGCCTCAAACCACTTGGATTGTTGCAATATTATCAAATATTAAATATTAGGGGAATGTTTCTAACATACCTTTTGGAGATGATATCGAACCTTAAGACTAACTGCAGAAAATCATCCCCATTAAATGTTTATTTGACAGCCTGCCTATTTTCCCATTTTTTGCTGTATAGAAAAGTTTTGTTTCACTCAGCATTACAAACTCAGAATTTAATGGTGGTTAGCAACTCACAACATTGAATCTGTTTCACACAACAAACAGCAGGAGACATTCTTAAACATGGGGCTAAATCTGTGTGTGTAACTTCATAGCACAGCGTGTTTGTTCATCAATCTGTCTTCATTTTGTTGACTGACATTCTTTTATTATTTAATTACAAATGTAATTGTAGATCTGACACAATCACATGCAGAATTCTTTAGTTGCATACAGCTTCAGAGTACAAAATCCATCATCCAAACAGAAATCTGATCCAAGCATACGGTTCACAGAGTCAGATCAGGATTATATGCACTAAAAATACTCTTTGAATACTTTGTTGTTAATACTTTTCCCCTCATGTTAGTTTCAGCAAATTCATGAATGATTTGTCTGCCAACATGCTGCTTATTATCTTCTGTGATGCTCAAAACACTTTGATTAAATGTCGTCATTGGCATCCTTTAGTTTTATAAGTTCATCAGATATAGGAGCAGAATTGGACCATTGAGTCTACTCCGCCATTCAATCATGGATGATAAGATCCTCACCCCCATTTTCCTGTCTTCTCTCCACAACCCTTTGACACATTTCCAGCAAAACTCTGTCTAACTCCTCTTTAAATTTATTCCCTGTCCCAGCATCCACTGCACTTTGGGGTAGTGAATTCCACAGATTCACAACCCTTTGGAGAAGTCGTTTCTCCTCAATGCTGTTTTAAATTTGTTACCCTTATCCTAAGACTATGACCTCTCATCCTAGAATGCCCCCAAGGAGGTTGTTTTGTGCTATGGTGATCAGTTGTACTAAACGTCATCTGGTATGACCTGGAGCTCCACTCTGGCATGGCAGTCGCTGTAGAATTTGTTGCAGTTTGGCTAATGGCTCAAGTGGCCAATTCACTGTCTCTTTTCTCTGGATCTTTTTCTTTACCAGCTGAATGTGTTTGTCTCACCGATTACTTCCGGATGTCATGGCCATCAATAACAACCTCCCTGTTGTCAGTGTGAATATCAGCCATCTTCATATTTCACTTATGCGGTTCCTTATAATAGAGATCATGGATACCAATAGCCAGGGACCCTGTTCAGAAAGTCTTTATTTAAACACTATAACTCCAATGACCATATCTGAGTCAAAGTTGATGTAGTTGGCATGGCATTTTGTGAATGTTGATGGACTAAGCACATGTGGGGACCTCCAGGTTGGAGACCTTGTCCTGTGAAGAAATACATGAAAGACAGGCAAGGTGGAATCTGTTCAGCATTTTCTCCTGCTAAGTGTATGTTTTCCAGGTCTCACCACTAAAGAGCTATGCACTGATGGCTCTGGCTTATTCACTTACAGTTTTGTGTTCTCACTTATTCTGCTGACTTCAAGCTGTCTAATTCAGTTTGGATATAATAGCTGCAGCACTTGCATTGCACATATTGATTTCTGCAACAGATTTCAGGTGATTATGCAACTTAGATGAGTGAAGCTACCAACAACTACCAATGGGTGGCACGGTGTCTCAGTGGTTAGCACTGTTGCCTCAGAGTGCCAGGTACCTGGGTTTCATTCCAGACTCGTGCGCCTGTCTGTGTGGAGTTTGTACATTCTGTATGGGTTTCCTCCAGTTTCCTCCCACAATTCAAAGATGTATAGGTTAGGTGAATTGGCCATATTGAATTGCTCATAGTGTTCAGGGATATGAAGGCTATGTGCATTAGTCAGGGATAAATATAAGATAATAGGGTAGGGGAGTGGGTCTGGGTTGGTTACTCTTCGGAAGGTTGGTGTGGACTTGTTGGACCGAAGGGCCTGTTTCCACATTGCAAAAATTCTATTCTATTCTGACTGGCATCGGCACATTGTTTGTGTTGCTAGATTATGGTCTGGCAACATCTGGACTATAATATTTGTCTTCCTGATGTTGATAGTCAAACCAAACACCTTACTCATGTCATAGAGTCATAGAGATGTACAGCATGGAAACAGACCCTTTGGTCCAACCCATACATGGCGACCAGATATCCCAACTCAATCTAGTGCCACCTGTCAGCATATCCCTCCAAACCCCTCCTATTCATATACCCATCCAAATGCCTCTTAAATGTTGCAATTGTACCAGCCTCCACCACTTCCTCTGGCAGCTCATTCCATACATGTACCACCCTCTGTGTGACAAAGGTGCCCCTTAGGTCTCTTTTATATCTTTCCCCTCTCACCCTAAACCTATGCCTAATAGTTCTGGACTCCCCAACCCCAGGGAAAACTCTTTGCCTATTTACCCTATCCATGCCCCTCATGATTTTATAGACCTCAATAAGGACACTCCTCAACCGCTGATGTTCCAGGGAAAACAGCCCCAGCCTATTCAGCCTCTTTCCATAGCTCAAATCCTCCAATCCTGGCAACATCCTTGTAAATCTTTCCTGAATCCTTTCAAGTTTCACAACATCTTTCTGATAGAAAGGAGACCAGAATTGCATGCAATATTCCAACAGTGGCCTGACCAATGTCCTGTACAGCCGCAACGTGACCTCCCAACTCCTGTACTCAATACTCTGACCAATAAAGGAAAGCATACCAAACGCATTCTTCATTATCCTATCTACCTGCGACTCCACTTTCAAGGAGCTATGAACCTGCACTGCAATGTCTCTTTGTTCTGCAATACTCTCTAGGTCCTTACCATTAAGTGTATAATTCCTGCTAATATTTGCTTTCCTAAAATGCAGCACCTTGCATTTATCTGAATTAAACTCCATCTGCCACTCCTCAGCCTATTGGCCCATCTGGTCAAGATCCTGTTTTAATCTGAGGTAACCTTCTTCGCTGTCCACTACACCAACAATTTTGGTGTCATCTGCAAACTTACTAACTGTACCTCTTATGCTCGCATCCAAATCATTTATGTAAATGACAAAAAGTAGTGGACCCAGCACTGATCCTTGTGGCACTCCACTGGTCACGGGCCTCCAGTCTGAAAAACAACTCTCCACCACCATCCTCTGTCTTCTACCTTTGAGCCAATTCTGTATCCAAATGGCTAGTCCTCCCTGTATTTCGTGACATTTAACCTTCCTAACCAGTGGTTAGGAACCTTGGCGAACGCCTTACTGAAGTCTATATGGATCACATCTACCGCTCTGCCCTCATCAATCCTCTTTGTTACTTCTTCAAAAAACTCAATCAAGTTTATGAGACATGTTTTCCCATGCAGAAAGCCATGTTGACTATCCCTAATCATTCCTTACCTTTCCAAATACATGTACATCCTATTCCTCAGGATTCCCTCCAACAACTTGCCCACCACCAACGTCAGGCTCACTGGTCTAAAGTTCCCTGACTTGTCCTTACCACCCTTCTTCAACAGTGGCACCACTTTAGCCAACCTCCAGTCTTCTGGCACCTCACCTGTGACTATCAATGATACAAATATCTCAGCAAGAGGCCCAACAATCACTTCTCAATTCAAACAGCAAAGGCAGTACTCTGCAGGTTCACTCTGGTGTCAGTTTCTTTCTCTCTGTCTCTCCTGCACTGACCTCACCATGTGTTTCCTTTGTTCTTCTCCCTTTTAAAACTGCTGTTGTTTTGACATTTTTTATCCAAAGTTCCAAAACAATGCAACAGCATATAAAACAGTAATTGCTGCTCCTGGAATTCGAGGAAATCACCTCCAGCATATAAAATACCTCAAAAAAGGAGCATCTGTTACAGCCAGAAAATTTTCCATCTTGGATTACCTGTGGGAGAGTCTATCCATTTGCTTCTGAAGGTTTGACTCAACGTGGAGTGCTATTGCAGTATCATGAGTATAGAGCAACTTGTTGATGAAGACTTAGAGCAAGACTGAATGGATCTTGTGTGAGCAAGGTTAAACAGATTTTCAACAGCTCTGGTATGTAAGTGAACACGCTCCAGAACTGAACTGAAGGCATATGACAACAACAAAGAAAATAATATCCCAAAGAGTTTCAGTGCCAGAATGCAGCCCTGTCTGACCCCACTACAGATTGCAAATGTTTTGAATGCTGCCGCATTATAGTTAACCTTAGCTATAACACTGTCATGGAAAAAGGAGATTACACTGACCAGATTAGGAAGGTTATCAGTTTTTACAAAGTTTAAATAGACTGCCACTACTTACACGGTCAAATTAGATCAACTTGATCACTAGTGCATGTTAGACTTTTTGTTTCATGTTTATATGCTATGCATGTAAGGTCTCAATCTTCACAGACAGAAGTTCGATCATTATACTTATTAAATTTTGGTTTCCAGTCTCCATTGTTTGCAGTGCGACTTACATTTATCTTTATCTATTGTCTTTGTTCGCTATTGAATTTAGGAAGAAGTATGCGTGAAGACAAAATCATGAACTCAATTCTATGAACAGCACTACACTCAAAGCATATGACCCTTAGGACAATTTAAAATAAGTTTAAAGTCATGCATTGGCATTCTTATAATATAATAAAGTGGAAGTAGGAGGCAGTAATTTTTATATTTTAATTTATATATAGTAGTACTATAACTAAGCCTTTACTTAATTTGCATTTGTAGCAATTAAATTCAAATTAAAGCATATTTGGGGATTCGAAAGCAGCTGTTTGAGACTGAAATTCCTCAGTGAATGAAGTTGCCTGATGTAGTAATTAAATAGAAACATTCAATTACAAAATGATGGCCTGGACTCAAAAGCCAGCCTGAGGGGGTGGGGTGGGAATGGTTTCAGAGCTAAATAATTGATAAGAGCAACTGGAATTGTTTTTATTCTTTCTACAAATAGATGGAGACCTTGAACTTAGTCTCGATCAACTGCTTAGGCATAAATGTGTAAAGTATCTGAAAGCTTTACAGTCTTTGTTCCATGATTTCATGACTGTTTTTCAGATGGGTTAACACCTTCATTAACTAGCAGGCAAAGATTATTCATGTGTTAATTCTCTATATATCAATGTTCAAATATCCTTATTTAAAATCAATAGAAAGATAAATATTATGGCTCTGATAATCGCAAAGAACATCTGTACTCTTAACAGTCTTGCTTATGAAATTGTAACAAGTATTCTGTTTGTGGCATCGATTTAAGGCAATTAGTATGATATTCAAATGTGCTTCAATTTCTAACTGTACAGTTTGAATTCCGGACATGTCAAAGTTGCTTTTTGTGATAGTCTTGCCTCTATCTGTGGTTCACAAAAGAAAGGTTCCTTCCATTTCTTTCCCACTGTTCCTTTCTTACTTAAAATAAAGTTTTCACGGTGGAATAATTCGGGTTTTGTGAACAACATTGCCACTTCTTTGTCAGAAATGGCACTATGACAACACTGAGGTATAGAAATATTTATTGAAGCTGCACAACTTTTAAAGAAACCATCTTTTTACTAGAAAATAAATTCCTACCTGTCAAAGAGTCAACAATGCATGTCAAAGTATTATTGGAAAGCATTGATATTCCAATGAGAACCCAACTCCTCCACAGGGATCTGAAACTGCGATAGCTTCTTGAGAAAAAGCTATTCCAGTGAAACCATCAATGCTAGGCAATGCCATGGAATAATGTAAAATAGAACAAATTGTTTAATTAAAGCAACAAAAATCATTAAATGAAGCAACCATCAAAAGACAGCACACATACAATGAACTGCATGGAAATGACAGCAAGAACAGTTCATTTGGCCCAACAAGTCTCAGCCAACTGTAATGTTCCGCCTAAGCCTTGTCTCATCATATTTCGGCTAATCCTATCAAATTTCTCTTTATTTCTCTCTCATGGACTTTATATTTTCATTTCTATGTACCTACGAAAGATATAAGGAGAATTTCTAAATATATTGAAAAAAAGCAAACAACATGATTGAAATATTTGTCCGTAGAGCGTCCTTCCTAAGCAGCGCTTCAAAGACTTCCGTTGATATATTAGGCAGTGGCATGGGTCATTGTCTTCACAGTTTCCACAGCATTCCTCATTGCTATTGAGAAGAATGGTGTGTCACCCTATTCAGGTAGGAGCTCTGTGGTGGTGTCTATCCTTGAAAAATAAATAATGTCTAGGTGACACTGCTGGAAGTGATACTACATGAACTCACTTTCACTCTCTCACCGCAGCCCCCACCCACCTTCAATCTTTGAAACGCCGTTAAAAAAACAAATTAATTTGAAAGTAATCGGTTAAAGCTTGTATTATTTTTTGACATAGTATCTCTGACAGGGTTACTGCTCGAAAACAAAGATAACTTGGAGAGTTGGGAGGGAGAAAATAGATGTTTGTAAATACACAAATTTAACTTTGACCTCAATAGGAAGTTTGTTTTTCAAAACCTTGTCACTTGACATTAAAACAACTTGAACAATGTAAATGAGACATAAGGCCAAATGTCAGGTAAGTTGACCTAATTCCTTCAGAGTGATTCACATGAACAACAGGAAACAAATTTCTAGTCCAAGCACTATTGAATTAAAATACTATAAGTTTGGGCAGAAAGAGAGATATATACTTGAATATAAATCATATCAAAACTAAATTGTGTGATAAATATTCTTGCACTGTGGGTACTGCTGTGCTAAAACTGGAATAGATGAAATAGTTGTAATGTTGAAGAATATTGTAAAAGTCAAAAATATTCTTGAAATAACAGCAATTGCCGAAAGGTAATTCTCTGTGTCAACTAGCTACTCAGCAACTGGTCATTCAAGGCATCATTAATAACCTATGAATAGTAGGGAAAAAAGGCACTTTCTAAGCCTGTAGGCATTTTGCAGTATTACTCCCATTGTAAAACTCATCCAGCCCTTAATAATTTACCTGACAGAAAAACAAACAACTGTGCAAGTGTATAAACAGCTCTGGCACAAAATTATATGAACAACTGCAGAGCAGACTGCTGCCTGCCAGATTAACAAAGGATGCACCTTTATAAATAAAATCATGTCCAAGTTTTGACCTAGGTGTTTGGATGTAAAAGGTTGAAAAGGTAAAGTGACAACAGCAAGCAGATATGTGATTAAATGTTGGGAAAATATATTGAGCTGCACATTAAAACATTAGTTGATACAATTTTGTAGTCTCCAGAGGAGCCATCAATGAAACCTCTACCCTTGAAAACAGAGCCAAAGCTGTGGTGAAAACATTAAACCCTAACAAAGCATTGGGAGCAGATGGTATCCCAGATGAACTGCTGAAGCTGGTGCAGACATAATACTTAGTTCTTTCATGCAAATTATGTAATCTAATTTGGCATAACATCATATACCCAATAGAATAGGTCAGAAAAATATTTCTGGCTGCCACAAAAGAGATCACAGAAAATGTAATAATTAAGAAACAGTTGGGATGATTGGTCAAGCAACCAAAATTGGTCGCTCTTTCAGTCCCTCAATGTTCAGGATGATTTGCTTCCACACAGGTTTTAGGAATTCTGAGATTGTTGATAAGCCCAAAGGCCAATCAGCAGATTCTGCGAGAGGTGTTTTGAAGGCCACATAGAGGAGTTGTTTGGATTCATTTCACCACCTCAACTTCACCCCTGCATGTTACTACTGAAGTTCCTCAATGTGTTTGTTGCCTTGTTGAATGTTCTTTATTTTAGTTGATCACATACCAGAGTTTCCTAATAACTGATGGGCATGTTTAACGTCTTCAGGGATGAATTCCTGAAAGTGTTTCTGCTGATTCTGTGGGATTCTCCTGCTGTGACCAGGTGCAGAGGAGCATAGTTGTTTCGGAATCTGGTGTTGGACATAGGAATTATACACCCCAACCAGAAAAGCTCAATTGATTTTGAGTGATTAATATCTTGATACTGAGCATGTTGGCTTGTGTAATAATATTATTGTTGAATCATTTTACTTGACAGATTTGGAGGCTCTTGCAAAGGCACCATTGGTCATACTTCTCAGGTATCTAGCAGTGCAGGCTCTAGGTTGTCCAAGACTCTGAAGCATCTAGGAGCATGAGGATCATTGTTGCCTAGTAAATCATGACCTTAGTCTGGGGTTTGAGATTCTTGTGCTCAAATACTCTTGCCTTTAGTCACCAGAGTCTGAGCTGGTATACTAGAGTTTGTGACTTTTTTTTGGAATTTTTGTCAGCTTTCATTGAGAAATGGTGATTTTCCAGGCCCTAATTGTTCATCTTAATTGATGGGATTTGTGCAATTGGGGCCTGTTAGGGGAGCAAATGTCCAAGAATTTATTGTTCCCTGGTGGTCTAGTGATTCGGCGCTCTTACTACGCAGCCCAGGTTCGATTCCTGGTCAAGGAATTTAAAGGACAACATGGTGGCTCAGTGGTTAGCACTGATGCCTCACAGCCCCAGGGACCTGGGTTTGATTCCAGCCTCGGATGACTGTGTGGAGTTTGTATATTCTGCCTGTCTCTGCATGGGTTTCCTCCGAGTGCTCCGGTTTCCTCCCACAGTCCAAGATGTACAGGTTAGGTGAATTGACCATGCTAAATTGCCCATAGTGTTTGGGGATGTGTAGTTTAGATGCATTCATCAGCTGTAAATAGAGGATAATAGGGTGGGGAATGGGTCTGCGTGGGATACTCTTTGGTGTGGACTTGTTGGGCCGAAGTGCCTGTTTCCATACTGTAGGTATTCTATGATTCTATGAAATTGCGACCCAAATCATATCAAAATCATGTGACGTTAAATAGCTTTTTTTGGAACAAGTTGATTGCCATCAAATAGTCACAATTTTATTGTGTCTAAAAAAGGAAGGATGATCTGCTGGTTCACTCACAGTCTGGAAAGTCACTCAGTACAGTGACCGGGCAAGTTAACCATGGCAGAAGCTGACAACAAAAAAGTCAATTACATGACATGATCCAGTGTCTGACGTCTCAGCTGACATGATGAATGAGAATAAGGGGATGCAATTCATAAACCTACTGATGCCCAACTTGAGTACAGGACTGACAGCGAGTTTGGATATTGTGAGCAAATTATTGTGAAGCTCGCAGTTAGCTAACAAGAATATAAATTATTTAAAGCAAAGATCGAACAGATCAGAGAATCAATTATTCATTGTTTTAAAAATGTTACCAGAACATTTTGTAAGCTTTCTAACTTCTTGTCCTGTGTAGTGATTGTAACGAGGTCAGCCAGATGGACCTTACAGACCGAATTCCCTGACTAGACCAGATTAACAGCCAAATCAGGGAACCATAGCTGACAGATAAGAACAGGAGAATCAGACATCATGTTCACTCAGAGAGCTGGCTCTGTGGGAGCTGGATCAGTGTCAAGGTTTCTCCATGTGTAACTAAAGGGTGACCTGGGGAGTGCTTACCGGCCTCTGTGGAGTTACTCAGTGGCAATGAGAGAAAAGCATGCTCATGCAAAAATCCACACACAACAGTTATCTTTCAGTTGGGGTAAACATTTCTGGTATCATGCTGTTATTTGAGAAGCTTGACTCATTTGATCCTGTTGAAGATTGGGCCCGGTTTGTGGAAAGACTGCATTATTTTTTCCAGGCAAATGATATTGGGCCAGATGAAAAGCAATGAGTAATTCTCCTGACAGCTTGTGGACTTATGGCTTTTTCAGTTATTAGGAGCCTAACATTCCCATTGGGACCAGATATTAAAACCTTTCAAGAGTTGATGGATTTGGTGAAGGAATATTACAATCCCAAACCTCTCCTAATTCTGAGATGCTATCGGTTTTACTCGGCAGTTTCAGTACCAGAGGAATCCGTATCAAGACCCTTAATGAGGTTAAGATAATGGGCAGAGGCATTTGACTGTGGTTTAACCTTGAATGAGATGCTGAGAGATGGTTTGATATGTGGTACTAATGATGCAACCATTCAAAAGTGTCCACTGGCTGAAGACCAACTCAAACAGGCATTACAACTGGCTTTATCATTGGAAAACACAGCAAGTGGAATATGAGTTGCAGGGTATTATAATGGAACTGGACACCCTCACCAATCTGACTGCACTTGGGAACCACCACTTGAGTGAAGGCAATTGCATAGCTTCACTCAGGTCATATCCTGAAAGGAGGGACTATAGGAGGGACTGTAGCCCACAGCAAAAATCCCAAAACAAAGCCAGGCCTTGGGTAAATGGTTGAAATTTTCTTGAGGATCTGGGCTGGCAAGCCATTGTAGTTGCTGCCGGTATGTAGACTCAAGACAGCAAGAGTCCCACTCGACGTAAATTGAGTAATAGAACTCATAGACCAGTATCCAGGAGAGTGCACACCCTGGAAGGTCCACCTATGTTTGGTTTGGAACAGTTAAATTGCTTAGTAACATCCCAATCAAAATAAATATCTGGTTAAATGGTCACCTGGTTGATATCGGCACACCCGTTTCAGTGATCGCAGAAGACAGCTTTAACAAAATTCGTTCTGGACTCCAGTCCTTAAGTTTGCACAAGACCTTGGCTAGACTGAGAACCTATATTGGGGAACTTTTACAGATTGTGAGTACAACTCCAGTTTTGTCTTATATATGAAGTAGTTGGTTCAGTTACAATTGATTGTAATGAAATGCTCAGGCCAAGCTTGATAGGACAAAATTGGTTGAGAGACATTCACCTTGATTGGTTCACCACTTTTCAATTAGAAAATGGCTGCCTGAGTGAAGTCCTAATTAAATACCGCACCATTTTTCAGGAAGGTCTATGGACTATCAGTCATGAAGCACCTATCCAATCTAATCCCATTCTCTAAGCAGTTAGCCCATAGCCTTGTATGCTATGGCACTTCAAGTGATCCTCTAAATACTTCATACATATGATGGTTCCTGCCTCTACCACCCTTCCAGGCAGAAAGATTGAAAAGACATCTTCTTCAAGTC
This sequence comes from Chiloscyllium plagiosum, assembly GCF_004010195.1. NCBI lineage: Eukaryota > Metazoa > Chordata > Chondrichthyes > Orectolobiformes > Hemiscylliidae > Chiloscyllium > Chiloscyllium plagiosum. The sequence continues at coordinate 70,364,781 of NC_057719.1, forward strand.
CCCTCTAAACCTCCTGATCTATACCTTAAATGTATGCCTCCAGGTTTTTCAAGAATCCCAACAGTGTGGAAGAAAGCCATTCAACCCATTGTGCCACACTGACCCTCCCACCACCTTCCCCCCTCCCCCCCCCCCCCACCACGTGTACATACACACACACATCCACACACACACACACATCCACACAAAACATCCCTGCACACTATGGGCAATTTGGCATGACCAATCCACCTAACCTGCACATTTTTGGATTGTGGGAGGAAGCCGGAACGCCTGGTGGAAACCCACACAGACACAGGAAGAATGTGCAAACACCACACAGTCACCCAAAACTGTATTAAATCTGGGTCCCTGGCTCTGTGAGCAGCAGTGCTGCCTTTTGATCTAAGAGGAAAAGTATCTTCCTTTTTGTCATAACTCTGTATACCACAATTAGAATCCCCATAGCTTTCAATGCTGTAAAGAAGAACTATCTTCATTGTTGAAACACTTCAGCCTTTGCAACATCCTGGTGAATCTGCTCCATACTCTGTCCAGTACAATCATACCCTTCCTATGTACAGCATCAAAAACCGCACACAGTTGTAGCCTAATTTAACATTTTATGTTCAGCTACATCATAACATCCCTGCTCTTGCATTCAATGCTTCGATTAATAAAGGCATGTATCCCATATTCCTTGTAACTATCTTAGATTTCTTACTTGTTGCCTTCAAGAATCCATGGACTTACATACCAAGGTCCCTCTGATTCCCTGTACTTGTTGGAATTTTACCATTTATCATGTCCCACTTGCCTCATTAATCCTCTTAAAGAACATCACTTCATACTTTTCAGAAATAAATTCTGTTTGTCACTGTTCAGCACATCTGACCAGCCTATCCATGTCGTCCTGTAGTCTAAAGGTTTCTCTGCTCACTACTTACATCACCACTAATTTTTGTGTCATCCGCCAACTATCTGATCAATCCTCTTGCATAGATCAGTCGTGCACACCACAAAAAGTAATCCAGCACCAAACCTTACAGTATGACACTGGAAACAAGTTTTGAGTCACGAAAAACACCCTTTAACCATCATCCTCTGCCTCCTGCCACTAAACCAATTTTAAATTCAAGTTTTCAAATTGCTTTGGATCCTTGTAAAATCCCTGTCCATGTCAAAAAATGATTTCCTCCAACATAGCCGTCTATCAAAGAATTGCTTTGTTCTACTATTTTAAGAATTCACAAGCAAATCACTCAATTGTTTAACATCAAATTACATATTTTAAACCTACTAGGGTAGTGTTGCAGTAACAAAAATCACAGGGAGGAGGCAAGGGCCTTACATTTTTTTAAATCCCCCCAGCCCTGCACTGTAGAAGCACACAGCTTTCTTTTGAAATTCTACTACCTAATTACCCAATTAACTAATTAAATAAACATCGATTAACAGACATGGTTCACCAAGGGCAGAGTTTCAATAACAAAAAGCAAAAATGGGAGGAGGTTGAAGAAAGTGGAGTTGGTGGGGAAACCTATGCATTCCAGCCCCTTTGGTGTCCACCTCCCTCTAAAGTCCTGAAGGCACAGGTGAACACCACATGTTCCCTTACACTCAGGTATGAAAGTAGCCACAGGAGAGGGGACAGGCAATCGAGAATTACAACGCCCCCACCCACAGCCCAATGCCTGGACCAGTTGATGGCTATTTTAATCAGGCCCAGGAGAAGGATCCAGCTCTTGTTGTTTATTCATTGGATGTGGGCAGTACTGGCTGGGCCATTATTTATTGTCCAATGCTAATTTCCAATTTCGCAGGGAGCAGTTAAGAGCCTCTAACACTGCCGTGGGTCTGGGGTTACGTATAGGCCAGACCAACTAAGGATGGCAGGTTTCCTTTCCAAATTAACATCAGTGAACCTGAAAAGTTTTTACAGCAATCACAATGATTATTTCGTTGACATTACAGCGTCTTGCCCAGCATTTGTACTGAGTTCAAATTTCACTATCTGCCATGATGGGATTTAAACCCAGAACATAGTCTGGGCTTCATGCTTACTCGGCTGCTGAGACTACCATTTACCTAATGATCCTGCACAATTGTTTTGGAAAAAAACGCTTCTAATAATAGTTAAATCGCCATCCGGTCACCCTTGTTGCTAAGTAAAATATCAATTCACTCTGGCACTGCAGCATTAGCAAAGAGAAAGGTAGGGAAAAAATGAGGAGATTAACTTAAAAATGGAGTTGGAGTTGTGGACCAAGCTTTTGTAAGTAACTGACAACTGAAGGAACCGATTAGGAGATAGAATCCAGGCCTCCTGAGCCAAAGGTAGGAACACTATCACTTTATAACATAACACTCTATCTTAAAGTAAAAGCAAGTTACAGCAGAGGTTGAAGTTATTATCACTGTAATAAGCTGAGTATACTATGCAGATATTTTAAAATTCATCTATTCAGATGTGTTATGGCATATCTGTGGAGTTCTATGATTAGATTCCAGGCCATCCAGCTCAGAGGTAGGGACACAAGCACTTTGCCACAAAAGCCCTTAACTGGGATATCATAAGGATGTATGTGTAGAAAAGCAGAATGGCTGAGGATAGGATCTTGAATAGAACGGACCTACCTAGCCCTCCCTTGCTTTTGTGGAATATGGAGTTTTCTGGCTGGCTAACATTTATTGCCTGTCCCTAGTTGCCCTTGAGAAGGTGGTGGTGATCTGATTTCTAGAACTGTTGCAGTCCACCAGCTGTGGATTGTCCCAAAATTGCATTAGGGAGGGAACTTCAGGATTTTGACCCAACGGTCGTGAAGGAATGGCGATATTTTTCCAAATCAGGATGGTGAGTGGCTTGTAGGGGAACTTGAAGGTGGTAATGTTCCCATGTGCCTGCTGCCCTTGTCCTTCTAGAAGTGGTGGTGGGTTTGGAAGGTGCTGTCTGACAATCTTTGGTGAATGTCTGCAATGCATCTTATAGATAGTGCACACTGCTGCTACTGAGCATTTGTGGTGGAAGAAGTGGATGTTTGTGGATGTGATGCCAATCACGTGGGCATCTTTGCTCGGAATAGTGTCGGGTTTCTTGAATATTGTTGGAGCGTCACACATACAGGTTCATTGGGGGTACTCCAACACAGTCCTGACTTATGCCTTGTTGATCTCCTCCCTTGCTTCTCTGGGAAGCAAGGGAGGAGATTGCAGAGCCATTGGCCTTGATTTTTATGTCCTCGTTGTCTACAGGAGTAGTGCCAGAAGACTGTGTTCTATGATAGTGAACAGCTTTTTTGGAAGTCAGGAGATGAATTACTCAATGACTTATACCTAGCATCTGACCTGCTGTTGTAGCCATTGTGTTTATATGGCAAGTCCAGTTGAGTTTCTGGTCAATGCTAACTCCCAGGATGTTGATAGTGGGGGACTCAGTGATGGTAACATGATTGAATGTCAAAGGGTAGTGGTTAGATTGTCTCTTATTGATGATGGTCATAGCCTGGCAATTGTGTGGTGTAAATGTTACTTGTCACTTGTCAGCCCAAGTCTGGATATTGTCCAGATCTTGATGCATTTGGACATTGGCTGCATCAGGGTCTGAGGAGTTGTGAATGGTGCTGAACATTGAGCATTAATTGGTGAACATCCTGACTGCTGACCTTATGGTAGAGAGAAGGCCATTGGTGAAGCAGCTGAAGATGGTTGGGCCTAGAGACACTACCCTGAGGAACACCTGCTGAGATGTCCTGGAGTTGAGATGACTGATCTCCAACAACCATGATCATCTTCCCATGTGCCAGGTATGACTCCAACTTGCCCTCTGATACCCATTGATTCCAGTTTTGCTCAGGCTCCTTGATGCCACAGTCAGTCAGATGCAGCCTTGATTTCAAAGGCTATCAGTCTCACCTTCCCTCTAGAATTCAGCTCTTTGGTCCATGCTGGAACCAAAACTGTAATGAGGTCAGGAGCTGAGTGGCCCTGGCAGAAATTAAATTGGGTGTGACCGCACAGGTTATGGCTGAGCAGGTGCTGCTTGGTAGCACTGTTGCTGACACCTTCCATCAATTTACTAATGATTGATCGCCATTAGCCATGATGATCGATGACATCACTTCCGTCCCCCCACAGGTCCCACTGTCCCCCTCACTGGGGACAAATGATCAGTCCGCAGCAAAGGCCTTACCTTTATCCCTCTCTGCCCACACATCAATGAATTTAATATGCGTTGTGACGTCAAACACTTCTTCCGCCGCATCCGCCTCCGAGCTTACTTTTACAATCAGGACTCCTGCCCACCTTCCGAGGACCCCTTCACTTGCCTCCAACACACTCCATCCACCTGGACACCCCGCGCTGGCCTATTACCTGCCCTCGACCTCTTCATTTCCAATTGCTGCTGAGACATTAACCACCTCAAACTATCTATCCCCCTCCCCCACTCCAACCTCTCACCCTCACAACACGCAGCCCTCCACTCCCCCTGCTCTAATCCCAACCTCACCACCAAACCAGCAGATAAAGGGGGTTCATTGATAGTTTGGCTCACTACATCGCTGAAGCCAGATGCCAACTCAAAGACACCTCCTCCTACCGCCCCCTTGACCATGACCCTACACACCATCACGAAACTATCATCTCCCAGACTATACAGAACCTCATCACCTCAGGAGATCTCCCACCCACAGCTTCCAACCTTGTAGTCCGGGAACCCCGCATCAATGATTCTACCTCCTTCCTAAGATCCACAAGCCTGACCACACAGGCCGGCCCATTGTCTCAGCCTGCTCTTGCCCCACCGAACTCATCTCCACCTACCTCTATACTGTTCTATCCCCCCTAGTTCAGGAACGCTCCACATACGTTCAAGACACACCCCCACGCCCTCCACCTCCTCCAAGACTTCCGTTTCCTTGGCCCCCATCACTCACAACTCCCAACCCAGACAGACACATGCACAGACAGACACAAAGACCCAGATGCACACATATATTTTGTGGGTTGAATTTGTACTTACAGAGTTACATTGTACTTTGCTCAAAAACTGCATGGATTCCTACAAAGCTCTGAGCTCAAAAACTAAATGAATTCATGTAAAACTCTGTTATCTCACTTTTTAGATTAGAATCAATCTAAACATCATGGCATAGACAGAGAACACAGGGGCTAACACCTTCAACATATTGTCTAGTTAACATCAATTGTTACAGCTAACCTGAGAATGCAACTTTTAAAAAGAGGTTTTGTGATTTACACATGAAAGAAGTGAAACTATCATGGTATTCGAACAGATGAAAGACTCAACAGATAATCAAGGTATTTTTCAATGTATAATTTCAGTTACATCACACTGTAAACTTTTGCTATAAATTCTGTGCCTTACAATTGTGTCCTCCACAACCACCTGATGAAGGAGCGACACTCCTAAAGCTAGTGCTTCCAATTAAACCTGTTGGACTATAACCTGGTGTTGTGTGATGTTTAGCGTCATTATACGCAGCATTTTCAGCAATTGAGGAATGAAATTCCCAAAATATAGCTATTATGAATGGAAAGAGATGTTCTGGATCTCCTGCCTCAGTATCTAGGAGATAGACTTGCTGGGCACAAGAGTGCTGATGCCTTTTCCCTGAAGTTTCACATTCCTCTTCATTCCTCTGTTCATTGTCAGTTCCTATCAACAGCCAGAAAGTCCTGATCCCCTGACGGCCAATATGCAGCTGCAGTTCAATGGCCTCATTGTGCATTTAAAAAAAACTGCTTTCGTTACAAGCACAGTCTTATGACAAACATGTGAAAGATAACCACAAACATTTCAGAAAGTGTACTGTAATATGTGCCAAAATTAGACATGTAACACATACTTGTACGTGCTGTGCTTCAGCTATGATAGATCTGTGTGCTTTTATAAAAAGCAGATTTGAGAGCACATTGTTGGAAATGCATTTTATAATCAACCTGCTCAGAGATATTACACAGTTCTGGAGCAGGTAGATCTTAAAGCCAGGTTTTCTTGGCTCAGAAGCATGAACACTAACACTGTGCCACAATGCTGGATATGGGAAACAGATTCATTGGAAATTGACCTCCTGATGTTCATAGAATGGTTATAGCACAGAAACAGGACATTCAACCCATTGTGTCTGCACTGGCATCTGCAATAGCAATTCATTTTGTGCTACTCCCCTGATTATTATTTGCTACTTGTCAGCCCAAGACTGGTCTTGTCTAGTTCTTGCTGCATTTGAATATGGACTGCTTCAGTATCTGAGGAGTCATGAATGGTGCTGAATATTGTTAGCTGATAAATGCACATCCTCACTTCTGATCTTATGATAGAGGGAAGATTATTAATGAAGTAGCTAAAGGTGATTGAGCCTCAGACACTATGAGGAATTCCTGCAAAGATATCCTGGAGCTGAGATTATTGACATCCAACAAACAAAACTATCCTTGTATGTGCCAGATATTACTCCAATCAACGAAGAGTTTGCCCCTCATTCCCATTGATGCCAGTTTTGCTACGACTCCTTGATGCCACACTCAGTCGAATGCAGCCTTGATGTCAAGGGCTGTGGCTCTCACCTGCCCTCTGGAATTCAGCTGTTTTGTCCATGCTTGAGCCTTATCCCTGGAGATATTTGCGTGAATCTTTTCCACATCTTCTCATATATTTTCACATCTTCCCCAAAGTCTGGCACCCAGAACTGGACGTAATTCTTCATTTGAATCAGAACCATTGTTTTATACGTGTTTATCCTGAGATCATAACTTTAGTACTCTATGCCACGACTGATGAACTGTAGTATGCTTTAAAAATCTCACTCTCAATGTGTCCTGCTATTTCAGTGATCTGTACACATATACAGCCAGGTCCCTCTGTTCTTGCACATCACATAAGTGTGTCCCATTCATATAGTATCCTTGCATTCTTCCTACAAAAGAATAATATTAGATATTTAAAACAAATTGATCAACTAACAATGGGATTCTGTATTGTGAATCAAAGAACTTCACCCAGCTTTGGTTCACAACAGTGACTTGATCTAACAAAATTGTAGATGGAATGATTTGATGCAATTTTTATCTGAAGGCCGGCAGGCCAGACCTCTGGGGAAGCTCATTAGCCTAGATTTTCTCATCAGAATATTCAAACTTTTGTCTCAACTTGCATTCTGCCAATCAGAAATCAGGACAAGTCTCCACCCATTTTACATGAGAAGTATATCTCTCGTGGGAATTTGATAGCCACAGGAAATTTGTGCCGGAATTAGAAAGGGGATGTGTGCTTCATTCTAAGTCTTTATATCAGTATTTAGATATGCATGTGACTTCCCAAATCTTATTATACCTACTGGGGAGTCAGCTGTTCATGTACAAAAATCTCAGGAGAGAATTTTGTTTCGAAGCTTTTTCAGTTGTTCTCTCCCTTCTTGCTGCTGTTACTTCGAAGTTCAGAAGTTCGAATGTGGTGCAGCAATAGTAGTGTTAAAATAGTGCTGCCATCACAACAAAGACTATAACAGTCAAAGAAGGTCAGCATGGTGGCACAGTGGTTAGCACTGCTGCATCACAATGCCAGAGACCCGGGTTCAATTCCGACCTCAGGCAACTGTCTGCGTGGAGATTGCACATTCTCCCTGTATCTGCATGGGTTTCCTCCCATGGTCCAAAAAAAAATGTACAGGTTAGGTGAATTGGCCATGCTAAATTGCCCATAAGTGTTAACTGTAGGGGAATGGATCCGGGAGGGTTGATGTGGACTTGTTGGGCCGAAGGGCCTGTTTCCACACTGTAAGTAATCTAAAAGGTCCACTATCAATGTCAAGGACAGCCAGAAATGGAGAATATGTATGGTCTTTATTATTTTGGTCTTCAGTACATGGGGTTGAATTGGTAGATTGACACATTCCAGGATCCAGGGTCCAGGACGACATGCTGAGTGATGCATTAAAACTTGAGGCAGACACCAAGGGCACAATGGGGAAAGCCAACAGTCTACCATCTTTTTGCCAGATATAAGTTTTCAGGGTAACCTCATTGCTTTAATGTTAATGTAACTAGTTTCCTTTCGTGTTTAGAAATTGTCTTTTTTGTTTAAACCAGATTGAAGCTGTAAAGAGGAATATCAAAATTCACTGTATCTTCTGCAGCATTTGGATGGAATGTAAATATATTTATTTGTAGAGTCATAGAGATGTACAACATGGAAACAGACTCTTCGATCCAACCCGTCCACGCTGACCAGACATCCCAACCCAATTTAGTCCCATCTGCCAGCACCCAGACTATATCCCTCCAAACCTTTCCTGTTCATATACCCATCCAGATGCCTTTTAAATGTTACAATTGTACTAGCCTTCACCACTTCGTTTGGCAGCTCATTCCATACACGTACCACCCTCTGTGTGAAAACGTTGCCCCGTAGGTCTCTTTTATATCCTTCCCCTCTCACCCTAAACCTATGCCCTCTAGTTCTGGACTCCCCCACCCCAGGGAAAAGACTTTGCTTATTTACCCTATCCATACCCCTCATAATTTGGAAACCTCTATAAGGTCACCCCTCAGCATCCAATGCTCCAGGGAAAACAG
>NC_057719.1:70376790-70387409 GCF_004010195.1 Chiloscyllium plagiosum
CAACAGCATTTATGGCAGATATAATCCGCAGTAACCCTTAAACTCTCTTTAAACTCCTACATCTGACAAGAAGTACATATTACTCTATTAAAGGCCATTTTTGCTCCTTCACAATCTACAGACCCAAAAATTAACACCGTCTTATTTCTATGAATACATTGCCCCAGGTTAAATTAATAGTTATGGCTTACATTTTAAGTTTAACCTAGAGACTTATCTCCATAAACATAAAATCAAGAAGGAAACCACTCTACTCACTACTGCAGATTCTCTGTAGGCCACACTTAAAATAACAATTAACTTATCTGATTCTGTGCTGTGAACTTCACCCAACAGTTCCTCCAAGATCAGTTGTGAATTTCACTGTTTGTTAATTTTCCCAGACACACTGCGATGTCCAACGATACATGAATTCAAACAGCAAAGGCAGTAACTGTGCAGGTTCTCTCTCTCTCTCTCTCCCTCCTGCAATGACCTCACCATGTGCTTCCTTTGTCTGTTCTTCTCCATTTTAAAACTGCTGTTGTGTTTACTTATGGATATTGAATAAAGTGTAGTTTTGAAATAAAAAATCACGGGATTGTATCCCCTTGGAATTTCCCTCTGTTTTGTCAAGCAAGAAAATGAGGATCAATATAACAATGTTTATCCTGAGGCATGCTGTATCCAACTGCTAATATTTCCACATCAGAATATTAACAAAAGACAGACTTCTGCAATTCATCAGCCTAGTAGTGTTTGTAGAGATTGCCATTTACAAAGGCTACCAGGACAGAACTGTGCTGGAAACAATACTGACCTATATTTAATCTTTTTCACAGGTACAACTCAGCTAGTAGCTGTTAACTGCCTTTGTTTTAATGTCCCGAGTGTTTATGGAGAAGCAGAGAGGATTATCCACATCTGAATAATGTGGCAAGCCTGGGGCCGCTGATGTTCAACCCAATTTAACAGAGCTTTATTTTCTTTACTTCCATTCATTTTCCCTGGAAACAAGACCAAGTGACAGCTTGATGGACAGCTAGAGGGGAAAACCAACTACAGGTATTTATGGTTTTGGCTTTGGGGGTAATTTAGGCTTCTCCTACTGGAGATAAGCCATGATCCATGGAGAAGGCCAAAACTTTGATCAGAAGGGCTAGAATGGGAATGGGGAATGCAAAATTCTACCTTTAATGGGCCAGGGAAAGAATCCCTGATCCTGCAAGCCCACAAGAAGCTTTGAAAAATGTTATTTTCTCATAGAGAGGGCAAATTGTGCCTCTATTTCACTATAAGTTCTTTAATGGTAGAAGGCATATTTCAGCTTCATTCCTCATGGCCAAAGCTATCCTCAGGAACTATTGCTCATAACACCACTGAGATACTCAGGACACATGCTGATTACAGGTTTAGCGAGGTATTCACATCCATCAAGTTAAAATTAATCAAGCATATCACTGCCTTAATGGAGTAATATTTCAAGCATGTGCTAGAAATGGACACATCCTGCAGTACAGACAAGCTAAGGTTCCAAGGATTGTGTGTTGCATGCAACATAAACTCAACCTGCTAAAACAAAAAAGCATTGCTATAAAGGACCCAGGGATGGAAACCCACAAATCCTTCTCAGGGCCATTCAGAACACCAGGAAAGACACAAGAGGCTTCAGATCAGTAAGTAAGGTCCATTGCAAGCATTGTTTGGCAGAAGATTTATACAAGATGCCTTCATTAAATCTGCAAATGCTATGAAAGTTATCAGGACATTAATATATCTTCAAACTCCCTTCCCTATGGATTGCTGTTGTAAAAGTATGGCAGATGATGACCACTATCCAGTATCCACTATTCACTAAATAGATTCTTCATAAGCAAGTAAGTGAAATGTTATCAGGGTAAGTGGGAATGTGGAGTAATCAAATCAGTTATTACCTTATTTAAAGACAGGTTTGAGGGACTGAATGGCAACATTCCATCTGCCACAGCCATCCCATTGATCCATGCATAAAGATTGGCATCAACATGCCAATTGTGGTATTGACTTCACGTTCTAGAAGCAGTGGACACTTTCAACCAGTGAGAAAATTCAAGGCAAATATGTCAAATGGCCTTCCCTTGTGCCAAATTCTCATGCATATAAATACTGGAATAAAAAAAGGTAACCTGATGGCAACTATGGAACCAATGTTGGACGTCATTTAAGAAATCTCATTCATTAATGTTACCTTAGCTGATTTGACCCATATGTGACTGCAGTCCACAGCCATAGCTGACTCAACTACTCTTTGGGCAATAAGTACTGGCCTAGGTGATGATGTCCATATCCCAAGAATTATTTTTTCTTCATGTACAAGGCTCTCCACCACTCCATAAATCAAGGATAGCAGGACCATCTGCTTCCAAGATAGGCCACATACAATTAACTTATTTTTGTTGATGTACATGTTTGATGTGAGTTTTTCCTGACTTGCCAAATCACAGCTACCGTGTGGGCTGTGAGCATGATGTTTCTTGATTTCATGGCATTTGTTTCTGGACTAACCATTTTCCTTCACATTTTTGGGAAGGATCTTCTGACACAAACTTACATTATGTTCTGGTACCAATCTAGTTTAAACTCAGATTTATGATTATGTGCTTTCTGATCTGAATAGTTGCATGAATTACTTTTTTCAGAACTTTTCCTTCCAGGCATTCATCAGAAACATGGTTTCTGTCAATTCCTGCACTGACTCTCTGATAAGCATCTCACCCAGATCCAGCCCCCTCTACCCTATCTCTGTAACCCGACATTAACCTTTACATCTTTGTACTGTGGAAGAAAATTGGAGCACCTGGCAGAAATCCATGTAGACATGGAAAGAACATGCAAGCGTAACACAGCTAGTCACCCAAGGCTGGAATCGAACCTGGTACTCTGAGGCAGCAGTGCTAACACTGACCAACCTTGCCACCACCTTTCCCATGAAATTATTTTTTTTCATTCATGGGATGAGAATGTTGCTGGCCATGCAGCATTTATTGCCTATCCCTAATTGCCCAGAGTACAATTAAGAGTCAACCAACTGGGTGTGGGTCTGGAGTCACATGTAGTCACAGGTAAGGGTGGCAGTTTCCTTCCCTGAAGGACATTGGGTTTTTCCAAAAATCAATGATGGATTCATGGTCATCATTCGACTCTTAACTCCAGATATTTGTTGAATTCAAACTCCACCATTTGCCATGGTGGGATTCTTACCCAGGTGCCCAAAACATTATCTCTGGATTAACAGTCCAGCGATAATACTACTAGGCCATTGCCTCCTCCCTTGACCTTGTACTTCAGACCATTTGCCATGGTGGGATTCTTACCCAGGTGCCCAAAACATTATCTGCGTCTCTGGATTAACAGTCCAGCGATAATACTACTAGGCCATTGCCTCCTCCCTTGACCTTGTACTTCAGCATGTTTAGAACTGATGTAACAGCTCTACATCTGCTTCCTTGAATTTTCAGGCTTATATTTCAACCCTATTAAGGTAAAGTCAATTGGCTCACCTACTTCCTGCCTCAGGCTGTGAAGTAGATTAGTGGACTGAATTATTTGATTTTGGTTAGGGATATACATCTAACTTCTCAAAAAATTTAACTGGGTTTTTACCATCATCTCTACTCAGTTCCTAAATTTTCAACAAGCTGAACCCTTTCTCTCCTGTTAATAAAATACATAACTGATCTATTCCTCTTCACTGGTTCCTTTTAGAAAGTTATTGAATGTCAGTATGCACTTCTGTTTAAACTTCTCAAAGCCTCTACAACATCCTAAGTTTCCAAATGTGTTACTGCTGGAGCAGTCAGTTCATTGTTGTGGCTGCGGCAGTCATTTTCTTTTGGCACAATTTGTTCAGTTTTTTATCTGTCTCTGGCACTAATTTGGTTGATTTTTCACAACTTAACTCAGTATGAAATCCATTTAAAATGTTTCAGTCTTGCAGACCCTACTGCCACTACATTGTATACTGGTTCCTATAACTTCAAAACTTAGACTCAAATTGCTGGAGTTTAATATTTTGCTGCGGTCCGTGTGGGTGGTGGATTGATACGTAGTTATCTGACATTTGGCTGCAGTGCAGCAGTAAATATGGTGCTCTGGGATACATATGTTTGCACAAGAATTACTCCTTATTTTTTAGTATATTTTAAATAACCGAGGATATGGCCAGATTTTGTGGGGAGGGAGATGGAGAGGGCTGCTCCTGAGATAGTTTTAAACTATCACAGAAAATGGCAGAATTTTAATATTGTGCTGCATGTAATTTGCACTTAAATTTGCACCATCTTTTGCTGAATTTACTGACTTTCGGTGAATTGCATCAGTGGAAATTCCAAATCAAAACTTGATGAGTTTATTTCATTAACTACCTACAAACCACAAATGTTTGATTGCACGGACATATGGGACTTCAACATGTGGGACCTCTATGTCGGGTTCAACATAGAAAAGTAATAAATATTAAAATGTAAGTAATTGAAAGCAATCAGTTTGGCAAAACAAAATAAACCACTTCATGTGGGTGTATTGAAATGTCAAAACTAATTTAGCTTTACCATATTTAAATCAGAGGATCAAGGCGAAGCAATGAAATTTGCAGATGTTTGCGTCAGCTGAATCCTTGTTTAATCCAGAGGGGAAATAATAATGTTCTTTTCATCTCTCTTCTTGATTTTAGTGGTTTGCAGTAGAATGCATGAACCAGAAAGAAAAGTGGTGTTAAAAAACTTATTGAATGTACAATGAATTAGTTGTACTTCACAAACAAGGGAAGAGTGTTGAATATTTCCACAGTTCACTATTTTTACTTTATAAATGTGTTCATCATTTCCCAGTTTGATACACATAGCAAACAGAGGAAATCTTCTCCATGTACAGTATCTACTTTGGATTGTAAGTAAAAAAAATCAATGTATGCTCTTTTATTAATGGTTAAATGCCAAACTTTGGATTTCATGCACTTTATATGTTCCACATGAGATGTGTTATTATGGAACATCTTTTTCCTCTTCTCAATTCTATTAGATTTGATGTTAATGATGAAGCTTTACTTTGGAACAGTCCAAATTACTTAATTACATAAGGGAGCACTCACAAAAAGCTAGATTCTTATAACAGTTATTTTGCTCTTTGGAGCATTCATTTAAATCTAGTTTTATTTATTTCAGTGTACCATCCTCTCAAGCTTGAACAGCTGAATATAGGCCAGTCAATGATATTAATGTTTTAGGGCAAGTGAGAGTTATTAGTAGAAATAGGGACACTCTCTTTCGTAATGACAGGATTAGGAGGATGCCAAACAATTATGCCATTTAATATTATTCTGCTGAAGTAGAAAGGACAGCGAGTTAACATTGCCCATGTTATAGTGCTCAATGCACTATGTGGAGTGGGGATTTTCAGGGATGACCTATCCCCTGCAAACACCAAGAATACCCAACAGGTTCAACTGCAATCAGTCAAGTTAGGACGGACTGGCAAACTCTCAGTAAATGATAAGCTTTGATATTTCTGATTGGCTAGCAGCTTCCAGATTCAAGAGATTGTCGCTGACGATAAAGTAAATAATTTGCCTTTTGTGGAGGTGGCAGGCGGAAATGGGCATCAGAGGCAAGGACAGTGATGTGGCTTCAGGAAGCATCCATCCCTGCCCCTGTATGGTCCCAGTTTGGGACAAATGGAATCTACTCCCTAAGCTGGCAGGCAGCTTATCCTTTCTTTCTGTCAGCCTAAAAGACAGTTAATGGGTCAGTGGTAAATTGAGATCCTATTAATTGACTATTAATCGACCACTTAATTGATCGACCTTAATTGATGGCAAGTCTGGAAGGTTATGCTTCCCTTCCCTCTCTCCCTACCTCCCCCTCACCTTTGATGGTTTGCATTGCCCTTAATGGGCTTTGCATGTCAATATTGAATTGGCTACATTTGTGATTACTGGTGGGAGATAAAAGAGCAAATAAAAACAAAAAAAGTCACAGATTTTGGCGGTGGGAAAGTCTCTCAGTTGTACCTAATAGCACGTTGGAGTACAAAAGAAAAAAATAGAAGTTTACATATGGAGTTTTTTGCTTGGCACTTAATTGCTGAGGTGGCAGTTATAAAAGATTTTGATAGAGTTCATGTTGGCTGGTTTAGCTTCAGCCAACTTAATGATATTAGGTACAGTGTTTGAGCAGAGACAAGGAGTCCTACATTAACTTTCCGAGGGAGCCGATGTAGTGTGTGCAGCTAAAGAGAGGTCTGAGTAATTATGACTGGTCAGTAATGAGGTCGTACTTTATTGCTAAAGTGAATAAAGTATCTTGTTAAATAAGACAAGTACCTCTTCTGTTCATCCTACCTTGTGGACTGCCCTGTCCCTTTGATAACTAGAGAGGCCCCAGGCACAGTATGATTAAAGGAGGTTTTAATTCAGTGAATTTTTACCCTGTGCCAGAAACTGGAGGTGATGGCAGATACAACAAGCGATGCAAATAGCATTGTGGCAAGAAAGAGGTGAGTATCTCTCTGGCATCAACTTGCCCAATTATTTGCCCTTCATGTCATTTTCGTTTTGCAAGGGGAGGAAGATAATTACAATCAATGCATAGTTACTATTCAATTAGCTCTGGAGATCTAAATGAATTGTAAATTTCATTGATGAAATGAAAGTCAGGACTCCTTATAAATCGTGGTATGGAAAAACTGAAGTAGTCTAACTCATGGGCACAAATGCATTGCACAAGACAAATTCCTCAGAGTAAGCATATTATAAGGAAAGAAATTTACTCATTGGCTTTTCAAGCTTTTCCAATCTTAATGCAATACAAATTATAAACACCATCAACTGCAATGATATTTTTGCAGTTTGCTGTGGGACAAAAAAATTGCAGAGAAAAGAAATTGACTAATTTTCAGAAACTCCTGAAAGCAAACCTGACCACCTCAGGCTGGACAGTACTTAACTGGTAGACAAGGTGAAAAGGCAGAAGACTACTCGCCATCTTACTACCTGATTAAATGCCCTTGTGCCACCAAACCTGCCATAGAGGTTGGCATTGAATTTCCTCCACCTCTTATCCCCCACCAACAATCAAATTAATTGAATAAATTCATTTAAACCTAATTGAGGCTAGAAAAGAAATGCAATTAAAAAAAATACTTACCAAAGCACAATTAAGAATGGGCAGAAAAATAATGGCCTAGCTAGCTCTGTCCACATTCCATGAGAGAATAATACAAATTAAGAAACACATTGATAAAGTAAATAAAAATTAGATGCTTTGCTTTTTTTTTTGTTATATTTCCCACTTTGGAAAGTGACCCAAGATATTGTACAGAGCACCTCTAAGCATCTTATGTTCTTTATGTCCTTATTTGTTATGATCTGCCTATGCTGTTTGCTAACCAAAGCTTTTCACTGTACTTAGGTACAAGTGACTACAATAAATCAAATCAAATTGATATCCAAATGGCACTGTATTGAGTTAAGCAGTGAATCAATTGAAAAGAGCGGTTAAAACACACGTTGTGGAGCCGCAGAGTTCTCCAGACTTCAGAATTTAACTGCACTTATGCAGGTTCAGAAATTGCTTCCTGATTTACGTCTGCTCGCGTTTGCTGTTGGTTTCATTGTTCGCCTCTATACAAAATCTGTGTTATTATTAAAGCTGAAGTGGGAACCTTTTTTCATAATGTTTCACTGGCATCTTTCACCTTCAGAATAGTTTTGTAGGAAAAAATAAATTGCAACACAAGTATCCAATGTGGATCACTCAGCAATTTACTCAATAACTGCATTTTTCACAATAGTTCCTGCAGATTCATACATAGTGAGTTTACATTTGCTACCTAAGCAGGGAAGAGAGAAAAAACTGGGGAACTACAGACCTGTTAGTCTGCAGTAAGAGTAGGAGGGAAAAAAAGTAGAATCTTTTATAACAGCTATGTTGACTGGACAGTTCAAGAATAACAATGGAATTGAACAGTTTGCATGGATTTATGGAAAATCAATAATATTTAATGAATCTGCTAGAGTTTTGTGAGAATGTAACTGGCAGAATAAATAGGGGATTTGGATTTGCAGAACGCTTTTGCCTTTTCGTAAAAAATCAGTAAGCAAAATAGGAGTGTCATGATAATGATAAAAATGAAGTATTGACTTTTAATTTTCACTATCTGATTGTTATACCCAAGGACATTCATGGATTACAACTTTTTTACAAGGAAGGAGTATGGACCTAAAATGGTGACCTAACCATAAATTGAGACAAGCTTTCTAAGACCTATTAAAATAAACAAAGCTGTCAGCATTGAATTTACCACATCTGAAGAAATTGAACCAAGGCAATGTGGGATCCTGTTTAAATAATGATCAGAATAAGTGAGTGGTGAAAATAACCTCTTTTATTCAGCAATCACAGCACAAGCTCGAGGCGGCAATAGGATCCCAAAACACAGTTCTTACTAGAGCCCCTTTATACACGGTTCTTATGTATATTAAAATTCCATTACTATGGTGTTACTTTTTTTTATCTTTAGCACACAAAGATTTGAAGCCCTTCTATCCTGGGAGACAGGAGATGGGTTAAAAAATGCGCTACGTGCTGGCTGCTACCTCTGATGGGACATCTGTCCAGTCTGCTTGCATAACTAGGAGGTATTCATCCTTTTGTCTTTTAAGTTAGTAAATATTAGTAAATATGCGAGGCCCATATACTCTAAATAGGTTAAAATTGTAAAGGATATTAAACTGATTATTGGAGTTGGTTGTGAGATTTATTTACTATCTGCCAATATGAGTTTCATTCATTCATGCAATTTCATGGAAACACTGTTTTGTCAGTTAGCTTCTGAAAGGAATAATGGCCCATTTAAAAGGTATTTAACAGGTACTTAATCTATTCAGGTCCGGACTATGGTGAGTAAGGGCTGATTAATATTATAATGTTTCATGGAGACTTGTTGAGGATGGAATTGTTCTGTACTTATTCAGAGGTAAACACTGCTTGTAGCAAGGGCTGATAAGGTGTGGAAATGCAGTAATGAGCTTGAAAGGGTTGTTTTTAAATTTGGATACTACAGAACCGCAGTTTTATGAATGAATGAATGAATCTGTGTTATAGTAAACAACGGGTTAAGTAAAGGGTTATGAATTAATGAATGGAAACTCGGTTTTAATGAATAAAGTGAGTGAGTTAATCAAGGTAATCTTTCACATAATACCTCATAACACAATATCTCACAGTCAAAAGTCAAGAAATTCAGCTGTCCTAAATAATATGTATGTTAATTAAACATAATGGCAAATGAAAGGCTCATTTGCCAAGTAACCAGCCTTGAAAGACAATGGAGCTCGACTCTGGAACAAAAATTGCACTATGTTTCAACAGCAGGAGTTGGGAGGTCATGTTGCGGCTGTACAGGACATTGATTAGGCCACTGTTGGAATATTGCGTGCAATTCTGGTCTGCTTCCTATCGGAAGGATGTTGTGAAACTTGAAAGGGTTTAAAAACAATTTACAAGGATGTTGCCAGGGTTGGAGGATTTGAGCTATAGGCAGAGGTTGAATAGGCTAGGGCTGTTTCCCTGGAGAGTCAGAGGCTGAGGGGTGACCTCATAGAGGTTTATATAATTATGAGGGGCATGGATAGAATAAATAGACAAAGTCTCTTCCCTGGATTGGAGAAGTCTAGAACTAGTGGGCATACATTTAGGGTGAGGGGGAAAGATATAAAAGAGACCTAAGGGGCAATTTTGTCACACAGAGGGTGAACGTGTATGGAATGAGCTGCCAGAGGAAGTGGTGGAGGCTAGTACAATTGCAACATTTAAAGGGCATCTGGATGGGTATATGACTCGGAAGGGTTTGGAGGGATTTTGGCCAGGTGCTGACAGGTGGGAGTAGATTG
The DNA here is from genome assembly GCF_004010195.1 of Chiloscyllium plagiosum. Lineage (NCBI taxonomy): Eukaryota > Metazoa > Chordata > Chondrichthyes > Orectolobiformes > Hemiscylliidae > Chiloscyllium > Chiloscyllium plagiosum. Next base: position 70,386,698 of record NC_057719.1, read on the forward strand.
GGTTAGGATATCTGGTCGGCATAGACAAGTTGGAGCAAAGGGTCTGTTTCTTTGCTGTACATCTCTATGACTCTATAACAGCAGCTTTTGATCAGCAGAGCAGTGATCAAGAAAAGTAAGTTTGTGTTAACATTGTGGCAGTAAATTATGGAAATAACAATTTAAATCAAAAAGTCTACAGATTCAAATCAAAAAGCCTACAGATTCTGCTACTACTGAAGATACAATTCAAACATTAAACTGTGGTCTCAAGTTAAGGTAACATCTCATGAAAGTTTAACATGTGTAACCTTTATTTTCCTTGTCAATGCTGCACACTGTGCCTCTTAAATATCTTACCTAGCCAGTGACTTGTGTTTGTATGTGCTTGATATTACATGTTTATTCTTGGGGAAATAACAGCCAACAACATTTCTTCTTAGTATTATTTAAGATGATCATAGTAGTTGGCTCTATCATTTTCTAGAGCTGAAAATGTGTTGCTGGAAAAGCGCAGCAGGTCAGGCAGCATCCAAGGAGCAGGAGAATCGAGGTTTCGGGCATGAGCCCTTCTTCAGGAATGAGGAAAGTGTGCCAAGCAGGCTAAGGTAAAAGGTAGGGAGGAGGGACTTGGGGAAGGGGCGTTGGAAATGCAATAGGTAGAAGGAGGTTAAGGTGAGGGTATTAAGGTGAGGGTGATAGGCCGGAGTGGGGGTGGGGGGGGAGGCTGTGG
>NC_057719.1:70390180-70424531 GCF_004010195.1 Chiloscyllium plagiosum
GGTGCTGCATTTTGGGAAAGCAAATCTTAGCAGGACTTATACACTTAATGGTAAGGTCCTAGGAAGTGTTGCTGAACAATGAGACCTTGGAGTGCAGGTTCATAGCTCCTTGAAAATGGAGTTGCAGATGGATAGGATAGTGAAGAAGGTGTGTGATATGCTTTCCTTTACTGGTCAGAGTATTCAGTACAGGAGTTGGGAGGTCATGTTGCAGCTGTACAAGACATTGGTTCGGCCACTGTTGGAATATTGCGTGCAATTCTGGTCTCCTTCCTGTCAGAAAGATGTTGTGAAACTTGAAAGGATTCAGAAAGGATTTACAAGGATGTTGCCAGGGTTGGAGGATTTGAGCTATGGGGAGAGGCTGAACAGGCTGGGGCTGTTTTCCTTGGAGTGTCAGAGACTGAGGGGTGACCTTTTAGAGGTTTACTAAATTATGAGGGGCATGGATAAGGTAAATAGGCAAAGTCTTTTCCCTGGGGTTGGGGAGTCCAGAACTAGAGTGCATATGTTTACGGTGAGAGAGGAAAGATAAAGAAGAGACCTAGGGCAACCTTTTCACACAGAGAGGGTAGTACCTGTATGGAATGAGCTGCCAGAGGAAGTGGTGGAGGCTGGTACACTTGTAACATTTAACTACCATTTGGATGGGTATATGAATGGGATGAATTTGGAGGGATATGGGCCAGGTGCTGGCAGGTGGGACCAGACTGGGTTGGGCTATCTGGTCTGCATGGACAGGTTAGACCGAAGGGTCTGTTTCCATGCTGTACATCTCTATGACTCTAATCAATTCAGGACTTCACGGGACAGGTAAGCTATCTGGAATGATACTCATGTTCACATGATAATAAAACCTTGTCAGATAACAAGAGGGGAGCATTTAAAGATTTTTATGTTAACAGATCACAATAGGTGATCCCCATTTACTTATTAATTCTTTCATCCATAACTGAAGTAATGAGTCACTTGATGTGTGTCCCCTGCACATGTTTATATCCAAATTTAATTTTAAATGAGAAACTAATTGCATTTAAGGAAAACATTTACAAATTACCAAAGGTTTGAGCTTTGTTGTATTGTGAATAGACACGTAATCTAAAATTTACAACAATATTCCAGAGACAGCCATTCAAATCCCACAGATGGAGATACTTAAATACACTTCAAAAAGCTAATATTAATAATTATCAAATATAGGATTGTTGGAAAAGAAAGCTTCTGTTTCACCAATGTTCTTCTGAAGTGACCAAGCAAGGAACTTAAATTTGTCAAAACACAGAAAAGACTAGGACAGGATGGATTACCTAAATCAAATTACCTAAAATCAAGTGGAAATCGCAACAGCCCTTCCTGCCAAGTGCTCCTCATCTACATTTGGCTTCTGCCAAAATTGGGAGAACTGTCCCACAAACTAGTTACAATCCTGACACAATCATGCTCACTGAAGCACACCACACAGTCAATGCCCCAATGCCTCCATCATCCCCATACCTGGATATGTCCAACAAGAGATGGCAGCTCAGTGATATAGTCAAGAGAGAATAGCCCTGAAAGTCTTCAATATTAATGCTGACCCAATGAGTTCTCATGGCATCAGATAAAACCAAGGCAACAAAACCTCCTGAGTCCCAACTGTTGATATCCCTTAGTTGATGAATCAATATTTTTCTATATTGAGCACTGCCTGGAAGAAGCACTGAGTATAGCAAGGGCACAGAACGTATTCTGTGTGGGGTCTTCAATGTTCATCACTAATTGACAGTGATTTAGTGAGACCACTAAATTGGCTGAAGCCTGAGGAACCTGTTGGTCAAAATGGGCTTGAGACAGGTGCCCAGACAAACAACTATGGGCAAACACACTTGACATCACTCCCACCAAACTCACCATCATAGATTCCATTGATAGGAAGGACTGCCTTACAGTCATTGTGGAGATGAAGCTTCATTTTCATTCTGAGGATACCGCCGGTAGTATTCTGTGGCACTATGACTGTGATAAATGGGATAATGTCACAACAGTTTTATCAGTTCAAACTAAGTATCCGTGAGGTGCTGTGGGCTAACAGCATCCACAGAATTGAATGTCCATAAACTATAACCTCATGGCATGAAATAGCCCCACTCTACCATTACTGTAAACAAACCAACCAAGGTTCAATGAGGAATGGCACCAGACTTACCTAAAATTAAAATGCCAACAGAGTGAAGTTACAGAACACAACCTATATACCAAAAAGTGGAAACAGCATGCAAAACGAGGACTAAGCAAACCATAACAAATAGATCAGATCTAAGTTCTGCAGTCCACCACATCAAGAGACTTGTTAAGAAAGTGATAGGTCATGGAATAAAAAGGACAATGGCAAATTGGATACAAAATTGATGAGGGATAGAAAAGAGACAGTAAAGGTTAATGGGTATTTTTGGTGCTGAGGGAAGATTGTGTGACTTAGGAACCAGGATTGAGACCTTTTCTTTTCTTGATATATTTGAATGACCTGGATCTTAATGTACACAGGACAATTTCATAGTTTGCGAATGACATAAACCTTGAAAGAACTGAGAGGAAGTCGTGACAAGTTGCTGAGTGGGTAGGTCAGTGACAGATGAAATTTAATGAGGAGGTGTGTGAGGTGATACAGTTTGGTACAAAGAACATTGAGAGACAATGTAAAATAAAGGGTAAAAGGAGCAGAAAAATCTGGGGAGTATATGCACATAAGACACAAAAGGTGGCAGGACAGGTAGAGAGAGCTATCAATAAAACAATCTAGACTCTTTTAGTAGGGTCAAGGAGTTGACACACTGTAGAAAGAATGTGAATGCATTGGAGTGAGTACAGCGGGGCTTTAACAGAATGTTTTCGGTGATGGTAAATTTCAGTTAAGAGGATAGATTGGACACACTGAGACTAGAAAAGTTTGAGGGGAGACTTATAGAAGGTTTCACTATCACGAGAGGTCTGAACAGAGTAGATAGGAAGAACCAGAGAGCACAGTTTTTAAAAATGTTTTATGAAAGAAGCAAATATGTAACTTTTTCATACAGGAAGTTGCACAGGTTTGAAATGCAATGCCAAGAGTTACGGTAGGGTTAATTTCAATGGTGGTATTTAAGAGGGTAATGGATGATTATATAAATAGAAACAGTGAGCAAGGTCAGGGGAAAAAGGCAGGAGGTTGGCATGAAATCAAAATGTTCAGAGAGCCAGTGCAGACATGATGGGCCAAATTGGCAAGTTTTGCACCATAACAATTCCGTGATCCTGAACTCTGAAAGGTAGAGGACAATTAAACAACCAACAGGAGGACACCCCACAAATATCCCCATCCTTAATTATGGGGACATATCAGTGTAAAAGGCAACACTGAAGCATTTTTAACAGTTTTCAGACAGAAGTGTGAATGACTGCTCCATGTGACTACTTCCCGAGGTTCCCAGGTTCCTAAATATCGGGTTTCAACCAACTCAATTCATTGTATGTGATATTAAGAAACAAGATACTATTTCAGTACTTCCTTTAGCCCCCTGCTGGCATGGTGTTGTGTTGGCCTTTACCATGCTGTGGAATGACACATAGGGCAATCATTTTTGTAAACACCTCCAAGATTTCAGTAATCAATAAAGAGTGCATCTTCTACTGTCTTTGTTTCCACATACACTTCTTTAGCTAGGAGTCATCACCGAACAAGTGAACCCTTTCACTTTAGTATTGTCCCTACACTGGGACCCATCCTTCTGGCCTCTTAGTCTTTTCATTGCAAAATATCGGTATGAAATTGACTATCTTAATTTCTCTTCTCCCATCACTCACTCACTCGAACCTGCCTCTCTCAGAACTTGCTGCACCTAATTCTCTCATGTGATTATCTATCTTGCTGTTAAGGGTTGCAGTATTGTTGTCTTGTAGAGGTTGAATGTCATCTCTGATACTTCCTCTTACCTCCCGTGGAACATCAAGATATTATTTCCAGGATTATTAACAACATCACACTGTAAGTAATCTAATCTAATCACCTCTCCTCAGGATCTTTTTTGTATGTTTCCCACCTGATAGTCCACAATCTCCATCTACCACAACCTTTCTCCACTTGACTGAGCTTGTTGTCTCGTTCAACAATCTCTTGTGCAACATTTCTTGCTTCTTTCAAATTGAATAAAATCTTGACTGCAGGTATCTGTAATGGCCTTAGCTATGCCTATTACTTTGTGGGTTGTGTGGAGTATTTGTTGTTCCATTCCTTTCTGGCCATTCCCCAAATTCTCTCTCTGATACATTGATGCAGTCACAGACACGTTGATACAGCTGTAAAGATACATTTTCCTGGTCTCACTTGGAGTTGAAAAATTCTGTTAATTTTCCTTGTATTTTTAACTCTTTAACTCTCTTAAATCTTATATCATTTGATCCATTTTCAACTTCTCTTTCTTAACCTCTTGCTTTTCATTTCTGATGAAAAGTTGTCCACTCATAATCCTTTATAAGCTTACTGACTCTCAGTTATTCTGAGCACATTTCCTCAGTGTTGACACTGTGTAAGGACTCCATTCTGTTCTCCGTCTCTACTGAATTGTTCTGATGATGTTATTTTCTTCAACAGTGCTTCTGAAATGTCTTTATTTTCTTCTCAAGCAAGAAATCTCTCCATTATGGCTGACAGGACCCTCAACCACATCTGATTCATTTCCCAGACCTCTTCTCATGCCCCCCTCTCTCCTGGATCAGCAATAGAGTTCCCCTTGGCCTCACATTTCTCCCCACCCAATCTCCACATTCAAAGGCTCATCAGCAGCAGTTTCTTCCACCTTCAGCATGATACCTTGACTAAACATATGTTCCTCCCCCCATACCACCTCGCTTCCCCCCTCCATCACCCCTCCCCCAACCCCTCTCAACACTTCCAGCAGTTTGAAGAGTCCCAATTCTGTTCGAGTTACATACTGGGCCCAGTCTACAGTTACTTTCAGCACTTTGTCCCTTGTTCACAGCACCTTCTCATGCATTTGCTGGGGTTGTAATACTTGCCCTCTTACCTCCTCTTTCTCATTGCCCTAGGCTCAAACACTGCCAGTTGAAAGTGAGGACTGCAGATGCTGGAGATCAGAGCTGAAAATGTGTTGCTGGAAAAGTGCAGCAGGTCAGGCAGCATCCAAGGAATAGGAGAATCGACGTTTCGGGGATAAGTCCTTCCTGAAGAAGGGCTTATGCCCGAATCGTCAATTCTCCTGTTCCTTGGATGCTGCCTGACCTGCTGCGCTTTTCCAGTAACACATTTTCAGCTCAAGCACTGCCAGGTAAAGCAACAATTTAACTGCATATTTTAAAATTTATTTCTCTACACACTCGGTTCACAATGCAATCGCCTCCACATTGAAGTGACAAAGCACAAAGGCTATGACTGCTTTGTGTAATATCTCTACTCTTTTCACAATCAAGACCCTGAGTTTCCAGTTGCTTTCTATTTTATTTCACCAGCTTGCTGTTATTCCTACATTTCTGTCCTTGACCTCATAGCATTCCACTGAAACTCATTGTAAGCTTGAAGAACAACACCTTACCTCCCAATTAGGCATTTGATAACCTTCTGGCCCAGCGCTGAAGTCAACAGTTTCAGGCCATGAACCTTGATTGAAATGCATTTCTATTTAGGAGGCCATGCACTGATCTGAATCTTGTTTTTTGCTTTTTGGGAGCGTTGCTTAATTCTGTTACTCTGGAGAAATGCTTAATTTCTTTATTGCAGGCATTACAACTCCTAATTACTTTTATCAATGATGTTTTTTCTTTTAAGTTTCCTGCCCTCATACCCCTCCCAAACCTTTCCTTTTTTTTTCTTCCTATCCTACAACATTTCAACAGCATAAAACCAATTATACTTTTCCTTCAGTTCACTCCATATGTTATGACAGACCTGCTGGCTATAGCCTGAGTGATGTGTTTCGATTACTTAGCTCTCTTCCAGCTAGCTGATATGGCACAAACCCATTGCCCTTTACATATTGATTAGGATCAATATAATGGCTGCTGGATTAGCAACTATTGGCAGCTTGCGTTTGGGGTCATGTGCTACCACCAATTCTCTTTTTCATGATGAGTCTAAGGACTTGTCTAATTATTAGTGGTAGAAGATAAACCAATAGTGAATTTCAACAAGAAAAGGCCCATTTCTTTCATAACAAGAGGTAGTTTCTTGTATAAGAGCAATTTTGCAAGTTACTTCGACAATTTAAGCATAATTACTTAGAGAATCTGGAGCCAGAGATGACACGTCTGTCTCCATTGGGATCACATACTACATTGCCCTAATGTCCGCTCAAAGTGGCATCATGAGATTGGGTATAGCTTTAGTGCAACTTCAGCAGCAAATCCTACAGCATATTTTCCTTTGGCAACAGGCGAGATCCTGGAAAATGAGAGACATTTTTCATATCTTGTGTGTCCTCTCTTAAAGGTGTGGAGGTGCCAGTCTTGGAGTGGGATGAACAAAGTTAAAAACCACACAACAAATGGTTACAGTCCAATAGGTTTATTTGGAGGTACAAACTTTTGGAATGCTGCTCCTTCATCTGATAGTTAGTGACTAATTACCTGACAAAGGAGCTGCGCTCCGAATGCTTACACTTCCAAATAAACCTGTTGGACTATAACCTGGTGTTGTGTGATTTTTAACTTTCTCTCACAATAGCAGACAGGGAATTTCATCAGATGCCATCAGTCTTCAACCAGTTAGGAAAGCATAAAGACAAGAACATCAAACCCAAGTCTAAGGTCATAGTTTATCAGGTAACATTGATCTCTGCAGTCCTATATACCTCAGTGACTATAACAATCTATAGCATATTGCATTATGGCATAGATTCCAGATCATAAAGGCCTGCACCATCAAGACAGTTCCCTTAGTGTGCCATTTTTTAAAAAAAACATTCACATTTTGAGAGCATCACTGTCTAGGCATGCATTTATTCTACTCAAGAAAATCCACAATGTGAACCTTCTTTGACTGCCTCCAATGCTTTCTTTAGATAAGGGAAGCAAAACTACTCACAGTATTCCCGTTGTGATCTGACTAGGACTTTGTGCAGTTTTACCAAAACCTTCCTTTTTTAAAAAAAATCATGGGACGTGGCACTACAGACAACACCCCTAATTGGGATGAGTTAAGAATTAAACATTGTTGTGGGTTTGGACTCATCTGTACCTCAGACCAAGTAGTTTTCTCCCCCAAAGGACATTAGTAAACCAGATTCTTTTTTCAGATGATCAACAATAGATTCATGGTCATCTGAATTCTAGATTTTTATTGAATTCAAATTCCACCATGTGGTGTGGTGGGATTCTTACCAGGTCCCCGGAACTTTACTTGGGACTTTGGATTAACAGTCCAGTGATAGGCCTCCCATGCAAAGCTGAGAGCATTCCTGGATCTATCACTGGAATGGGCAAAAGTGTTTTATGAGGAAAGATTGGATACTCTAGGCTTGTGGTCACTGGAGTGTCAAAGAGTATGAGGCCATTTGGTTGAAACATACAAAACTTTTAACAGGGTAAATATGGAAAGCAGCAACTGCATGTGTACGTCTGTGATATTGTAGCCTTGTAAGTAGTTAGTACCATAAATAAGTTTCAAGATATCTCACTCAGTAAATACCTATTAACTGTGGAATATGTTGCATGATTTAACATTTAGAAAACGACAAAGGACATCATAATGCCAATAAATGGGCATGGCAGCTCGTTAGTGACAATTAGTGGATGCTGAAGGCTTAAAGGAATGGTAATTGTGAGGCATCTGCTTTCTAACAGCTGTCCATCAATCCATAAGATGTACAAGCAGAAGTAGGACATTTAGCCTATTAACTCTTTTCTGCCATTCACTTAGATCATGACTGATCTGATAATCCTCAATTCCACATGCCTGCCTTTTCTCTATAACTAGATTAGAGTGGTGCTGGAAAAGCACTACATTTCAGGCAGCATCCGATGAGTAGGAAAATTGACGTTTCGGGTAAAAGCCCTTCATCAGGAATAGAGGCAGAGTGGGGTGGAGAGATAAATGAGAGGGGGTGGGGGTGGGGAGAAAGTAGCATAGAGTACAATAGGTGAATGGGGGGTGGGATGGAGGCAAAGAGTACAATGGGTGAATGGGGTGGGGATGAAGGTGATAGGTCAGAGAGGAGGGTGGTGTGGATCGATGGAAAGGAAGATAGGCAGGTAGGACAGATCATGCGGGTGGTGCTCAGCTGGAAGGCTGGAGCTGGGGCGAGGTGGGGGAAGGGGAAATGAGGAAACTGGTGAAATACACATTGATGCCATGGGGTTGAAGTGTTCCGAGGCGGAAGATGAGGCGTTCTTCCTCCAGGCGTCGGGTGGTGAGGGAGTGGCGGTGAAGGAGGCCCAGGACCAGCATGTCCTCGGCAGAGTGGGAGGGGGAGTTGAATCCACAGGCTGGTGGTGTTGATTGGTGCGGGTGTCCTGGAGATGTTCCCTAAAGTGCTCTGCTAGGAGGGTCCTGTCTCCCCAATGTAGAGGAGACTACATCGGGAGCAACAGATACAATAAATGATATTGGTGTTGGGGCCTTGGATGGAGGTGAGGGAGGAGGTGTGGGCGGAGGTTTTGCAATTTCTGCGGTGTCAGGGGAGGGTGCCAGGAAGGGAGAGTGGGTTGTTGGGAGGCGTGGACCTGACCAGGTAGTCATGGAGGGAACGGTCTTTGCGGAAGGCAGAAAGGGGTGGGGAGGGAAATATATCCCTGGTGGTGGGGTCTTTTTGGAGGTGGCGGAAATGTCGGCAGATGATTTGGTTTATGTGAAGGTTGGTAGGGTGGAAGGTGAGCACCAGGGGCGTTCTGTCCTTGTTATGGTTGGAAAGGTGGGGTTTAAGGGCGGAGAAGCAGGATGGGGATGAGATGCATTGGAGGGTTTCTTTAACCCCGTGGGAAAGGAAATTGCGGTCTCTAAAGAAGGAGGTCATCTGGTGTGTTCTGTGGTGGAACCGGTCCTCCTGGGAGCAGGTACGGCGGAGGCGGAGGAATTGAGAATATGGGATGGCATTTTTGCAGGAGGTAGGGTGGGAAGAGGTATAATCCAGGTAGCTGTGGGTGTCGTTGGTTTGTAAAAAATGTCAGTGTCAAGTCGGTCGTCATTAATGGAGATGGAGAGGTCCAGGAAGGGGAGGGAGGTGTCAGAGATGGTCCAGGTGAATTTAAGGTCGGGGTGGAATGTGTTGGTGAAGTTGATGAATTGCTCAACCTCCTTGCGGGAGCACAAGGTGGCGCTAATGCAGTCATCAATGTAGCGGAGGAAGAGGTGGGGAGTGGTGCCAGTGTAACTACGGAAGATGGATTACGTAGCTGAAAAAGAGACAGGCATAGCTGGGGCCCATACGGGTGCCCATGGCTACCCCTTTGGTCTGGAGGAAGTGGAAGGATTCAAAGGAAAAAGTGTTAAGTGTGAGGACAAGTTCAGCCAAACGAATGAGATTGTCAGTGGAAGGGTACTGTTGGGGACGTCAGGAGAGGAAGAAACGGAGGGCTTGGAGGCCCTGGTCATGGCGGATGGAGGTGTAGAGGGATTGGATATACAAAACTCTTGATTCCCTCACTAATTAAAAAAGAATCTGTCTACCTCATTCCTGAATATACTTAATATATTCAATAACCCTCTGCAGCAAAGAATTTCACAGATTTACTACCCTGGAGAGAAAAAAAAACAATTATCTGAGATTATGCCTTCTGGCCCTAGACTCTCTCCCACAGGAGGGTAAAAAAACTTTTCCACATCTACCCTGTCAAGTTCCCAAATAACCTTGCGTATTTCAATAGGGTTAACTCTCATTCATCTGTATTTCAATTTATTCCATTCCTTACCAATATTGCTACCCCACCACCCATTCCTTCCTGCCTGTCTTTTTGAAAATTAACATGTCCCTGAATATTTAGTTCCCAGCTTTGATCTTCTAGTAGACCTACTTTCATAACGGCCATAAGATCATAGTCTTTCACCAGCATTGGTGCTTTTTGTTCTGTCTGAGTTCAGGGCTGAAGTTAAAATTGCAATCAAGACTAAAGTGCTAAAACCCTATACCAATAAATGCTCTCTTTCATTTAAATAATGGCAGTTTATAAGAGGCTCAGGAGAGTTCTGAATTTAAAATAAACACAGTTTAAAAGATGTCAAAGGAACACTGTCAACTGTCAGAAAGTGCAGTTAGAACAAAACAAACAGAAAAAAAAACTTTGCAAAGAATGGTTTGTGCATTAATAAATACTTACCTGTCTATAATTGTTGCTTTATTCCACCATGTTGCCTTTTGGGAAAGACAGATTGGAGGAAAAAGCACATGATGTCACAACTCACTCCTTTTGATAAAATGCCATCGACAGGAACAAATTTGTATCATTTAAAAGGATAACAACCTTTAAAACAACAATTAATAACAACATAAAAGAGAGAGAAGCCAAGAAATAAACAGGTAAACCAAAGTACTATAATATAGATTGTTATATTGGCATTTTTGAAATCACAAAGCAAATGAAGAATGATGGAAAGCAAACATCTTACTGTAGACTGGCAATCCATTGACACTGTGATACTTAATTCACTTAAAGAATTTATGTTTTCTCTGTGGATCAATAGATAATTGACAAGGGACAATGAACAGTCAACTGTCTACTTGGACACAGAAGTGTTAAGAAGAATAATATCTTCCAGTTTTTTTGACATCAAAATTCCTGGCAAAACTTTCCATGTTTTAGCAGATGCACTTAAAATTAGTATCATTTTTAGGATACACAGCTTGGGTTCATCTCAAACTGACAACAGCCAGATGAAAGAATTGATGATGACATAAATACTCTTCCCTACACCCACCCACCTCTGAACTTCACTGTTCTTTGATTCTGGGCACTGGCTGGCCAGTCTTTCATTACTGATCTGTCACATATTCCCACCTACCACAAAGAATTAGGTCTGCAGATCTCATCTTCAACCCTTTAGTCCTACAGGTTAGTAGGACCATGTTGTGACCATTGTCCTTCCATCAGGGCCACAATGGTGGTGACCACTAATGATTCCCCTCCCACATCTACTCATACACAATTGCCATTCTCCCTTCCCCATTCCAAATTTCTCACATTCATCATTCTTGACCCCTCTGTAACACAGGTTGCTGCTTTCAAACCCCAGCACTGAGCACCCCTGCTTCCCTAATCCAACAGGAGCACTTAATAACGCCAGTTGATTTATTGACCTGACCCTCAGGACCTAGCCACATGATCGACTTGGACAGACAGCCTTGACATGACTGACCAAATCCCTGACTGATCTCTGTGCAGCTCCCTGACAGGTTCTACTGAATCTGCATGACTGAACATAGTGTACTGTAGTGAGATGCACTCCATGACTGCAACTGGCCCTAGCGGCTGACTGACCATATTCAAGTTCCTAGACTAAGATTGGATGATGCCTTGATTTAATATACCAGGACCCTCTGATTAAAGCAGACTAACCCCTGACTTGAGTGACTTGAGGACTACTCCCCTTAAGTTAAAAACATGGTCATTTGATCAATGCAAATGCACTGTGTTTGCTGCAAAGACTGCTGGCATATGCTATAAGTGTGAAACTGACATAGCACCATGCCATACAACAATATGTCCACTATCCTGACTGATAACTGCTGAGCAGTGTGACAAGTTGCCTGGCCTTGCGTCTGTGCTAAGCAGCTAGGCAAGACAGAAATGTTGTGAGCCTTGAAGTTGTGGTTCTGAGCATAAGCATGAAGGAAAGGCAGGAGAACAATGCTGAGAACTTCAAAGTAGGCAGAAATGAGTAAGCATGAACAGAACAATTCCGAGTTACATCCTGGACCAATCTTTGAGATATGCCTATCCTTCCATTCAAAGTATCCTGGCACCAGCATTCCGATGAAAAATACCAGGGTGCTCCAAAATGCTGCACTGAAGTGCATTGTAAGTATATCAATGATGAGCCATGACTGTGTGGTGAGGTTGCTACATGTTGTTTGCCAGGGTCCCTGTGTGGTGGGTATACTGTAGTAGTCATTATCTATGAGAGATCCCTGAGATGCTGGTGCCTGGTGTCAAAGATGGAGGTGTAGAGGAATGAGAGGTCAGCCGGCTCACCAGGGTTATCATGCCAGGAATTGGTATCATCTAGTTTCTACCTGGGGGGGGTGGAAGAATGAGACACTATATATTAATTAGGTAAGATTAGGTAATAATGAAATGTTAATTATGCAAACAAGGTTCAATGCTCACTGACAAGAATCTCATCTTGCTGTTCCAACACTTGATTGGAAAATAGAACTATTTGCTTTCAATGTCAAGAGCTTATTGCTGACCATCTCATGTGATTTCCCAATTTTCTTGACATTGCCCACATCGTTTAGGGGCTGGGAAGATTCTGTTCATTGGGTGTTTATGCTAAAAAAAGGTAAGTAACCATGGGTGATTTTAACCAATTTGAGAACTTGGAAAATCAAATTTGCAATAGTATCCTGAAAGAGGTGCTCATAGAATGCTTCTGAGATAGACTCTTCAAATAGAATGCTCTGGCGACATCGAGAAAATAGGCTTTACTAGATTTGACAGTGTATAATATGACAGGATTAATGAATGATCCATAAGACCATAAGATAAAGGAGCAGAATCAGGCCATTCAGCCCATTGAGTCTGCTTCACCATTTGATCATCACTTGTATGTTTCTCGACCCCATTTTCCAGCCTTTTCCCATAACCTGTGATCCCCTTAAGAATCAAGAACCTATCTATCTCTGTCTTAAGCACACTCAATGACTTTACAGTCTTCTGCAGCAATGAGTTCCACAGATTCGCCACCCTCTGACTGAAGAAATTCCTCCTCAACTCAGTTCTAAAATGCTGTCCCCTCACTCTGAGACTTTGCTCTTGGGTCTGAGTCTCTTCTACTAGCGGAAACATCTTCACCAGCCAGTCTATCCAGGCCTCTCAGTGTTCTGTAAATTTCAATCAAATCCCCTCTGATCCTTCTTAACTCTATCATGTACAGACCCAGAGTCCTCAACCACGTCTCATATGACAAGCCCTTCATCACTGAGGTCACCCAAGGCCAGCACATCTTCCTTTGACATGGGGCCAAAATCTGCTTACAATATTTCAAATGTAATCTGACCAGAGCTTTATACAGCCTTAGCAGTACATCCCTGCTCTTGTATTCTAGTATTCTTGAAATGAATACTTATATTTCATTTGCCTTCCTAACTGCCACTGAACCTGCATATTAACCTGAAGAGAATCCTGAACTTGGTCTCCCAAGCCCATTTGTGCCTCAGATATCTAAAGCCATTCCCCATTTGGAAAATATTCTACACCTCTATTCTTCCCACCAAATCTCATAACCTCACACTTCCCCACATTATATTCCACCTGCTATTTCTTTGCCCACTCTTCCTGCCCATCCAGGTCTTTCTGCAGCTTCCCACCTCCTCCACTACCTATCCCTCCACCTATCTTTGTGGCATCTGCAAACTTAGTAGCAATTCCCTTAGTTCCTTTGTCCAGATCGTTGATGTGTAAGGTGAATTGATGTGATCCCAAAACAGATCCCTGCTGAACTCCACTCATCACTGGCTGCCATTTTGACCCTAAAGTAGAGGTGTTCCTAGACAGCAGAAATGACAATATGAATCATAACCCTAACTTCCATATTCATTTTGAAAGGGAGAAGACTGGGTCAAAGACTAATATTCTAACATAGGAATCAAGAACAGGAATATGTTATCCACCCTCTCAAGTTTGATCCAACATTCAATAAGATCATGGCTGATCTGATTGTAGCCTTAAATCCATATTCTCAACTATCCCTGAGAACCTTTTACACCTTGGCTTAACAAATATCTACCTGCTTTTGCCTTAAAAATATTCAAGGACTATGCTTCCACCAACCTTTCCGGAAGGCCATTCCAAAGACTCATGACCCTCAGACATCAAATATATAAATCAACTCCATATTCTAAATGAGTGACTTAGCTCCTTTTAATTTGATTTTAGGTGTTCTAGTGCATGAGTCAAAGAAAAGCAAGTAGGTACAGTACATAATCAAGAAGCCTGATGACATGCTATCCTTTATTACTTTTTTATGGAGAAATTGAACATAAAATAAGGATGTGGAGGAGGTGCAGGTGTTGGACTAGTTTGGACAAGGTCAAAAATCACACGGCACCAGGTTATAGTCCAACGAGTTTATTTGAAAACACAAGCCTTCAGGATGCTGCTCCTTCATCAGGTGTTAGTGAGAGAGGAAGACCTTAGACACATTATTTATAAGGAAAAGATCAAAGGGTCATACAACTCATGCGAACGAATTGAGCACATATAAGATGACTGTTAAATCTTTTATCTGTTAGAATGGAGGTGCAGGTTTTGATTGATTAATATGCAAATCCCAGAATTTCTTTCTCACTGCCCTGAACCAACTTAAAGTGTTATCAATATTAAGGAGGTGACAATATAAAGGACGGCCTCAACCCAGATCTTGGGTTCACGTCGTACTATAGGTGACCCCACCACACTATACACTCTCACACACACACACACTCACATGCAAGCACACATAAACATACTCCCTCACACAAACACATTCATGCAGACCCTGTCTCATACACACTCTCTCTCAGATACACACCCTCACATGCACACTCTCTCAGATGCATATACTCCCTCGCAATTGCGCACACTCTCTCTTAAACACACATGCACACAGACTCTCTCAGATGCACAGACTCCCTCACACTTGCACACTCTGTCTCTCTCAAACATACACATATTCACTTCTGTGCAGTGAATTTGCATTTGTATTTGCAAATGCATTCTATTTTGTTCAAAAAGCACACAATTTAATGTGGCATTTTATAAACTTCTACTTTGGAAATAAAAGATACAGACAGAATCCAAACAAGACCTCACGCCTAAATACATTGTCCGACCGGAGGTGTCACCTCCTTTACATTGATAACACCTTAAATGATCTCGGGGTAGTGACTTGAAATAAATTCTTTCATTTGCATATTAATCAGTTGAAACCTGCACCTCCATTCTAACTGATTAAAGATTTAAGAGCCGTCTTATGTGTGTTCAATTCGCTCGCATGAGTTGCATGACCCTTTGATTTTTTTCCTTATAAATTCTGTGTCTAGGGTCTCCCACTAATACCTGACGAAGGAGCAGCATGCCAAAAGCTAGTGTTTTCAAATAAACCCATTGGACTATAACTGATAAAATAAGCATATCATGTTTTAGTTATAAGGACATTGATGAAATTATGTCTCAAATACTCTGTGCAATTTTGGTCTCCTTATTTAAGGAAGGATGTAAATGTTTTGAAGATGGTTCAAAGAAGGTTTACTGGATTAATACCTGGAATGAGCAGGTTGATTTATGAGGATAGTTTGGTCACAATGGAATTGTAAATTGGAGTGAGGTAAAATGAGGCGTGACTTAATTAATGTAAAATCCTGAATAGGCTTGACAAGGTTCACATAGGAAGGATGTTTCCTCTTTTGTGAATTAGTCTTGAATTAGGGGCACTTCTAAAAATTATGGGCTTCCTTTTAAGATAGAGATAAAGAGAATTATTTTCTCTCTCAGAGACATTGTGACATTGGAACTCTGTCACAGAAGGCAGTAAGAGGTGGTTTAGTGAATATTTTTAAGACAGAGGTAGGTAGAGTTTTGTAAAGAAAGAGAATTAAAGGTTACTGGGGACATGTGAGTATGTGGAATTTAAAACACACATGGACCAACCATGATCTCATTGAATAGTGTAGCACGGATGAGATTCCAAAAAAGCCTACTTCATTTCCTAATTTACTTGCTTATGTGTTCATCTCAGGAAACTAAAAGCTGCCAAGGAATTAAGATGCCTATTGTGAAATTTCCCTTCAATTGTTTTCATTACTTTCATTTTAGTTGACTTTTTCTTATCTCACAGAGCCTAGAACTGGTATTTTAAAAAAAATGCACATAAACTTAATGAGAGAATCAAGGATTTTTGCACTTGACCTTTCCAGTGCAATTTGCAACAGCTACTGATCAGTTTGACCTGACTTTGACCTGACATAAATCAGCATCTATGAGCAGTTAAAACTGTGCTAAGAACACTTCTCCCTTTGCTTTGATCACTGGGAAGTAGCTGTTCTGGTGAAAATATCTAGATTACAGAGGATTCCCTTTAAAGGGATATTTTGCATTCAAACTAATCTGCAGGATGCAAATTCAGTGCAATTTCCCAGAGGCAATTCTCCTCAATTTCTATAACAATCGTACAGAAAAAATTTACTTTGCTTCATACAGAATGCTACAAACTTTGTCAATTAATACAATTCTAATTTCTTGAAGTACAGCTATTTACTATAACAGCAAAATAAATGACCACATAGAGGCCACAAAGAGAAAGCTGCTTTACCACACCTCTTAAACCCTTCACAGTTAAATCAGACAATTGTGAAAATCAGACTAATAATAAATAAAAGTAAAATATAAAGTCGTAATAGTCTCAGATGACCAAAGCGCTGCTCTCTCATTATAAAGATGACTGTGATAAGTTTAACTTGAGAGTCATCATACCTCAGGTGAGGAGTGAGGTTGAGAACTCAGTTTCCCTTAGTATAATTGTCATTTAAAAAAATCCCCACTCAGAGGGAAAATCAGAAAAACTTGCAAAGTATGTAAATTGGTTTGACGTGTTTCTTTTACATTAGAATATTCTCAAATACAACCAGTACCTGCATTTCCAAGTATTTCTGCTTTTTTACTGTTTTTATTTCCCTCTGGGCACTTAAAAGCATTTTAAGACATTGGCAATTTTAGGTACACTGTGAGCAGTTCACTTACTAATGTACAATTTCCTATGATACATAATCATCTCAAAGTGGTTTCCCTTAATGCTGAAGGTGGTTGAAGAAATTGTGAACATGCAGTGATTGACATAGAGTTGAACAAGAGCAGCTTTTGAGACTCATTTTGATTTTTCAATTAGCTTCTGATTAAGGATTTGACATTTTAAGGGGACAGTTGAAAGCTACATATACTGATTTTTGATTTGAGTAATTCTATATCGAGAGTTCATCTAATGACAGAAGTTAAAGCTACTTCTAAGTTCAAGTGAATGACGTGCAAGGCTTCTTAGCTTACTGTTCAGTTTTATTTGATGGTATAGGAAGCAAAAGTGAGGAACTACTCAATACTTAAAGGCATCTGAGTGGGTATATGAATAGGAAGGGTTTTGAGGGATATAGGCGAAATGCTGGCAAATGGGACTGGTCAGCATGGACGAGATGGACCAAAGGGTCTGTTTCTGTGCTGTATATCTCCATGACTCTATGACTCTTTCACTGGTGCATACAATCAGTGTTGCCAGTGTTTTCAATTAATTGGGTTCTTCGTGCAAAACCAATTTATGAAAGCTTCTAAAAGAGAGGAGCTGGTAAAAAGGCTATGAGTTAATGTTTGAGATTTCATGCCCCAAAGATTATAGGCAATAAACAATTGTTAACTGTTTCTGACTGAGATCAGAAAAAGGTGATGTGGTACCTTGAGCCTCCTTCGTCAGTTAGCAAGGTCATGGTCAGTTAGTTCAGCTGGTTGGATAGCTAGGTGGTGATGCAGAATGATCCCAACAGTATGAGTTCAATTCCTGCACTGGCTGAGGTTATCATGAAGGTTCAACCTTACCCCTTACTTGAGGTATGATGACCCTTAGGTTAAACTCACCACAGTTATCTCTCTATAATGGGTGGTCATCTGGGACCATGGGGACTTTATCTTCCAGTTGAACCTCTAAATCAGTTCTACTTTCCTGATTTATTCTCATAAATCTTTAATATCTCAAAAAAACATTAATTTCTGCTTTAAATTTAAGTCCATTAGACATAAGGACAGAATTTGATTATTTGGACCATTGAGAGTACGCTGCCATTTAATAAAATCATAATTTATCTGATAATCAACTCATCTTTCTTATTGATCATGTGATTTCAGAATTCCTTCCTAATGTACAACAATGATGAGTCATTTTTTGGGTTATGCAGTGATCAACAGCTCCTATGACAAGAAATTTCAGATGTTTATAGATAACTGGTGTGAGACTTGGATCTCTGGCTCTAGATTCACTAGCCAGGGGAAACAACCTCCTGACATCAAACCTGTCAAACTGATGTTATACTTTCCAGTGAAGTGACTTCTGATTCTTCTGCAGTACAGAGATTATACACATTTGTAGGAAAGTCCTTTCAAGCAGAACAATCATTCCAGGTATAGTCTCACTAAAGACCTATGTAACTTCAACAAGAATACCTTACCCAAATTCCAACACACTTGCAAAAAAGGTCAACATAACATTTGTCTTCTGAGTGTCTTGCTGTATCTGTATACTAAATTTGTGATTCATGTTCAAGTACATCAAAATCTCTCTGAATATCAACATATGTCTATCTCCCTTCTTTTCCATTATTTCTAACCAATTAGATAATTTCAAATCCCTATGTTATATTATGATTAGATTATTTACAGTGTAGAAACAGGCCCTTCGGCCCAACAAGTCCACACCGACCCGCCGGAGCGCAACCCACCGAGACCCATTCCCCTACGTTAATCTGCGGGCAATTTAGCATGGCCAATTCACCTAACCTGCACATTTTTGGACTGTGAGAGGAAACCGGAGCACCCGGAGGAAACCCACGCAGACACAGGGAGAATGTGGAAACTCCACACAGTCAGTCGCCTGAGGCGGGAATTGAACCTGGGTCTCTGACGCTGTGAGGCAGCAGTGCTAACCACTGTGCCACCTGCCTTGTCACATAACTTGTCTATACCTCCTCATTTGACTGCAATAGTTTTGATTATAAATTGAAATGTGTTCATTTCAGTGCATGTTTCATTATTTATTTAGACAGGTTTGCGTTAGTCTTTTGAAAATACAAGGGAACAGTAGTACTTTTACTCAACCTGCTTTAACTTAAAAAAAAAACATGCTCCAACACTCCCAGAGACACACAGGCAAAGTTCACAGACATATATCAAAAACTTACAGCATTGGAGGACAGTTTCAATGTTTCAAAGTACAATAAACTTTGAAGTCGGTTGATGACTTGAGTGGATGCAGGATGAGTTCTGATTTTGGCTTTGAGGTGTTTAAAGATGTAGCCATGACGTGAAGGTGCCAGTGTTGGACTGGCGTGGACAAAGTTAAAAGTCACACAATACCGGGTTACAGTCCAACAGGTTTATTTGGAATATACCTGTTGGACTATACCCTGGTGTAGTGTTATTTTTAACTTTAAAGATGTAGACAGATGAGTTCTTCTAAAGACATTGGCAAAAAAAAGTTAACTTATTTAACATCTCTCTCTGTGGCACATAGATAGTCATATAACAGAGTTCAAGCTGTCAAGCTTGCAAAATCGGTGGAAAGAGAAGATGAGAGCCAGGGCCTCACAAGAGATTTGACACTTTGGTACTTTTACTTCACTAGAGTAGAGTAGTGTAGGTTTTATTTGTCATTTCTACCATATACAACTGATATAGTAAAAATGAAACAGTATTCCTCCAGGACCAAGGAACTACATGAACAACACAAACTACTCGATCTTACATAAGGCGGCTTTTGTCTATGCTCAGGAGAAAATGGTTTCTTAAAAAGGAGTTAGCTAGTTTGTCACATGATTTTCTCTCTCCCAACTGACCAGTGACCTAATATGGTCATGGCTAATGTGTCCCAAGTGAATGATTTTGACTTGCCAAGATTATGAGGCGGATTTCTTTCTCAGTCACACACACCATTGGGTGAGGTGATTGTATCTAATGAATAACTCCATCCAGAGTCATTGTCGTTTTCTTTGTGTATGAATTGGGAAATTATTAATGTCACTTTCCCTTAGGATAATTGCTTCTGTTTGTTTTTTTTCTGAATGGTTTGGCTCCAGTTAACCATTTGGAATTTATCCTGTACTGTGATGCAAATATTCCTTCATCTTAGAAGCTGTGGTTTCAAATCACTTGAATTCAGATTTTTCTTATTTCAAATTGTGGTTTAAATGAAATAATTCATTGCTCATGGCTTCATAACACAATGAAAATTTTACATCTATTGTCAACGGAAGTTTCTGAGTCTAGAGAAATACTCAGCAGGTGTAATCTTTCCTTTTGAGTTGTGACCACAGGGTGATTAAATCAGTGACAGAGAGAGTTAATCAGGATTTCTAAAGAAAATTGGCATGCTTTGGCCAGACTTTAAATGACAGCATTTGGAAGGATAATTAGTTATCCTAGTGATGTGGGGAAACATAGTGTATTAATTATATAGAGATAATTCATACTGTTTGAACTCAGTAAATCTGCATATAAATATTGTTTTGTGTATTCATTTGTGAAGTAAAATAATAAGTCATGCCTAACAATTGTGGCTTTCAAAAATTGGGAAGTTTGGAGGTACACAAATATCCATTCAGGTCAGACTAGAATATTGGACTATGTTGTTTAAACTTATATATCGGGAAGGATGGACACATCTCTAAATGTATGGTGTTCAGAATGCATATGAGGCTGACAAAGACCACTGTACCTGAGCCAATCCTAAATTCATAACACAAGTAAAAGCTCATCTCACTATCATTAAAGATGGTTGTATATATTGGACATTTAGGACAATACTGGGGAATCATAGCAGGGCAAAAGATTGCTCATTTGTTGCTTCTCCCATTCTAGTTTCAACCTACATTCAAATGGTGGAATAACTCTGTAAGGCATCATATGATGATGTGTCACTTCACTGGACAGTAAATAGTTGAGCTCATTGATGTTAATATAATTCTGGAAATTCAATCCTTCCATCTTAGTTTTAAGTTGCAATGTAACAATTACAATCGCCATTTCCTTGTTTTTAATTTCTCTGGAAGTTTATGTTTAAGGATTTTCCTGTGGCTCTCAGATCGTATTGTTCTTACATAGCCTTTCACATATGTCCCAGTATTTCACACTGAGCATCTCTTGATCTGGTTCCCAACTAATCTTCTTCATGACATCCAAGATCACCGTCAAACCTTTCCAACCCTCACAGATTTTCAGATCTACACCTCCAATCTTTTCCCAGATCTCCCACGTTTCCAAAAATTTGCTTTGATACTTTTCGCGGTTCACAAACTCTTTTTGGTTTCTTTGCCAGCTTCACTTTCCAATTGGCATGAAAGAGATAAGGGGTGGGTTTACATTCAATGTATCTAAGTCTACAGAGTATCATGGACAAGACTGAGGAACTGGAAGTAGAAATTGCTATAAGGGGATATGACATAGTAAGATTGACAGAAATGTGGCTCAAGTCAGCACAGGGATGGGTACTTAGCAACTTGGGTATAAGGCACTTGGTAGAAACAGGGTGGATATAAAGGAAGGAGATACAGGAATTATGGTCAAAGGTAATATCATAGCCCTTGAACGAGTTACAGTTCCTGAATTAGAATTTATATATCTGATGTGAGAAACAGGAAGGGAGAAGTAACCTTGTTAGTTATTGATTATAGACCTGCAAACAGTAGGGAGCAATAGAAGAGAGTATTTATATACAGATTATGGAAATCAGCAGGACATGTAAGGTTGTGGTAACTGGTAATTTCATTTACCTAGGGTAATGTTTAGGGCATGGAAGGGGGAGAAATTCCTGCAATGCGTGCAGGAGAACTTTCTGAAACAATGCATTTCCAGTGTGACCAAGGAGTGTGCTATCCTGAATGTGGGGCGAGAGTGTAGTGCTGGAAAAGCACAGCAGGCCAGCCAGCATCTGAGGAATCAGAAGGGCATTCCTGATGAAGAGCTTTTGCCCAAAACATCAATTCTCCTGCTCCTTGGATGCTGCCTGACCTGCTGTGCTTTTCCAGCATCACACTCTCAACTCTGATCTCCAGCATCGGCGGTCCCCATTTTTGCCCTGTCCTGGATGTGAACCTCGGCGGTCCCCATTTTTGCCCTGTCCTGGATGTGAACCTGGGGATTGAGGCAGGCCAAGTGGAGAATGTCAGTGAAGGGAGCATTTGGGACAAAGCAATCATAACACCATAAAGTTCAGTGTTAAGTTGGAAATGGATAAAAAATAGTCAATAATAAAAATGTCAAACTGGGGTCTAAAAGTTGAACTGGAATAGGTTGATTGGAACCACATTCTGATGAATTAAAAAAGGATGGGAGAATTTTAAAAGAGAGATGAATAGGGTACATAACTGTGAAAAAAATACAGGGTGTCTAAAACTCGAGTACCCTTGATGACTAAGGATATTGATGAGAAAATAAGGGATGAAAATGAGGCATGTGATGCAGCCCAGAATAATAGTAGCAGTTTAAACCAGGAAAAGTATCTCAAATGTAGAAAAGAAGCTAAGGCTGAAATAAGGAAAGCTGAGAGGAAGCATGAGTAAAGGAGGAGAAAGTGAGGACTGCAGATGCTGGAGATCAGAGCTGAAAATGTGTTGCTGGAAAAGCGCAGCAGGTCAGGCAGCATCCAGGGAACAGGAGAATCGACGTTTCAGGCATAAGCCCTTCTTCATTCCTGAGTAAAGGAGAGCAGGCTGTGCTGAAACAAATAATAAAATTCTTCAATCATTTTAGAAAGAGATTAGTGAAGGATAAAGTAGGGGCCAAAAGGAACAAACAGGGTAAGCTACTCATTATACAAAGAGTATGGCAGATATACTAAATAAGTCCTTTGTTTCTGTCTTTATCAAATTAAAAAATGGTGACAACTACCTAGTTGAAAATGTGGGTGTTGAGTGACGAAGAAATATAGTTACTGATAAAGAAAGGATGTTAACAAGGCTGGAACTACTCCAGATAGAGAAGACACCATGCCCAGATGGGAAGCATCCCAGGCTGTGAGAGAGCTAAGGGATCAAATAATGGAGCAATTGACAGAAATTTTTCAGGCTTCTCTGAACACAGGACTAGTCTTAGGGGACTGGAATATTGCAAAACTGACAAATATGAAAGGGACAAAGGATAATCCAGGAAACAACGAACTCGTAAACATGTCATCAATAATGGAAAACCTGATGGAGGCCATAATACACGAAAAGTTAAATATATGCTTAGATAAAAAATAAGTTAATACCAAACCGTCAACATGGCTTTTTCAAGGGAAGATCGTGGCTGACAAATCTGCTTGGGTTCTTTGAGAGGTGAAATGGACAGTAGATGAGGATAATGCTCTGGGTGTTGTATTTTTAGACTTCAGAAAACATTTGGTGTGGTGCTACATGGCAGATTGGTTATCAAATTAGAAATGTTTGGGATTAATGGACCCTTGTCAGCATGGATTAGATGTTAAAAATGTGTTGCTGGAAAAGCGCAGCAGGTCAGGCAGCATCAAAGGAACAGGAGAATCGACGTTTCGGGCATAAGCCCTGTCCATTTCCCCTGATGAAGGGCTAATGCCCGAAACATCGATTCTCCTGCTCCTTTGATGCTGCCTGACCTGCTGCGCTTTTCCAGCAACACATTTTTAAGCTCTGATCTCCAGCATCTGCAGTCCTCACTTTCTCCTAATGGATTAGATGTTGGCTAACAGATAGGAAACAGAGCATAGTTAGAGGTAGGAGTCAAATTGAAGGTAGTGTTCCCCAGTTATTGGTATTGGGACTCTTGCTTTTTCTGAGTTATGTAAATGATTTGGAGTTGGGTGGTGAGGGAAACATTTTTAAATTTGTAGTTGGTACTATGCTAGGGAGAATAGTGAATTGTGAAGATGATGCGAAGTAACTTCAGAGGTAAAAATCACACAACACCAGGTTATAGTCCAACAATTTATTTGGAAGTACAAGCTTTCAGAGTGTTGCTCCTTAGTCAGGTGGCTAGCTGGTGTTGGGTGAATTTTAACCTTGTCCACCCCAGTCAAACACCAGCACCTCCACTTTTAACTACAGAAGGACATTGACAAGTTGGCCAAATGAGAAGATACATGGCAGATAAAATTCAATGCAGAGAAATGTGAAGTAATGCATTTCAGTAGAAGAAACACAGAGAAACAATACATGGTCCATGGTACAACTTTGAGGGGAGTACAGGAACAGAGCAATCTTGGGGTTCACGTACATAATTCATTAAAGGTGGCCAGGCAAGTTGAAACAGTTGTTAAGAAGGCTTACAGGATTCTGGCTTTATAGATAGAGGCATTTAGCATAAAATCAATGAAGTGATGTTACACCTCTACAAATCGTTGGTCAGATCGTATATGGAGTGTTCAGTTCTGGGCATCTTGTTTAAGGAAGCATGTTAAAATCCTGGAGAGAATACAGGGGAGACTTACTAGAATAATACCAGGAATGAAGGATTTTAGAAATAAAGAAAGATTAGAGAAATTGAGCTTATTGTCCTTGAAGCAGAGAAGATTAAGGGTGACATTATTGAGGTGTTCAAAATTATGAACAATTTTGACAGGGTAAAGAGGGATATTTTGTTTCCACTAATTGGTATATCAGTAACTAGGAGACACAAATTTAAGATTGTCAGTAAGAGAGCTAAGAGCGAGATGCGGAGAAACATCTTTACTCAGAGAGTTGTTAGGATTTAGAGAGGGGTGGAGATGGATTCCATAAAAGGTTTCAAAAGAGTGATGGATATATTTTTGATTGTGATGAATTTAAGATAGGCCTGGAAAGTGGGATGAGCTGAATATCTCTTTCAGGAGCCATGACAGAGACAATGAGATGAAATGGCCTCCTTCTGTACTGAAAAATTCTATTCCTCTGGTCCTGGATTTTCTCTCATCTGCCTCAGTCCTGAGCTCTACCCTGATCTCCTCAAACACCCAATTTCCTACTCACTATCTATCCAGACCAAAGTCTTCAGGAGTAAAGGACTTCACTGATTGGAATCATACCAAGCAGAAAGGAAGAAGGTGTGGTTGTTGGAGGCTAATTATTGCAGCCTGAGTGCATCACTGCAGGATTTTCTCGGAATCAATATGTTTAATCCACCTGTTCTGACATGTTCCAACATGCTCCAGAAGCAGGTGTGACTTGCACCAAGGCCTTACAGAGTTTCTCAGAATACTTTTCCAGGCTCAACTATCTTCAGCTGCTTCATCATTTCTTTATTCATTAAGTTGTGGGATGTGGGCCTCGCCAACATTTATTGCCTGTCCCTAGTTGCCCTTGTGAAGGTGGTGGTGTGCAGCCTTCTTGAACCTAGCAGTTCACCTGTTGTGGGTTGACCCACAATGCTATTAGGCAGATAATTCCAGGATTTTGATCCAGCAACAGTGAAGGAACGGCAATATATTTCCAAGTCTCGATGGTGAATGGCTTGGAAGGGAACTTGCAGGTGGTGGTGTTCCCATGTATCTGCTGCACTTGTCCTTCCAAATGGAAGTGGCCATGGGTTTGGAAGGTGCTGCTTGAGGATCTTCAGTGAATTTTGCAGTGCATCCTGTAGATAGCATTTAGTGCTGCAACTGAGTGTCAGAAGAAATCAAAAGTGATGTGATCGCTGATGATTGCACAATGTTCAACACCATTCACAACTCCTCATATAGTGAAGCAATCAATGTCTACATGCTGTATGACTGGATAACACTCAATTTTATGTTGATAATGGCAATAACACTTAGGTCATACAAATGCCAAGCAATGTCAATTTCCAACAATAGAAAATCTAACCAGCATCCCTTAAAATTCAAAGGCATTACCATTGCAGAATGCCCTAGCGCAAATGTCCTGGGCGTTACCTTACCAGAAATTGAAATGGAGTAGCCACATAAATACTATAGGTACAAGAGAAAGTCTGGGTCTGGGATTTCTAGCTCATCACCTGCTACTTCTAAAGCCCAAGTCAGGAGTGAGATAGAATACTGTCCATGTGTCTAGATTTCCCAACACTCAGAAAACTCAACACCAACTGGACAAAGAAGCCTATTGAACACCTTCTACTCTCCCCACAATAGACACGTAGTGACAGACATAAGTTACATCAACAAGGTGCAACTCATCCAGGCTCCTCAGCCAGAACCTTCCAAACACATGGTCTCTACCATCTAGAAAGACAAGGGCAGCAGGTCCATGGGAACATCACCACCTGTGAGCTCCCCTCCAAGCTACACACCAATCTGAAGTGGAACAAAGTTACCATATGTTCACTGTTGCTGGATCAAACTGTCTTCAAAATATTACTGTGGGTATGTCACATGGACTTCAGCATTTTAAGAAAATAGTAGGCATAGCCCGCACCACCTAGTCCCTATAAAAGATTAAAGAAAATTCAGATCCTTTCATTGTCTAGGTCTTAAGTTCTCCTTCTGATTTTCTTTATAGTTGAATCTATTTTCCATTTCTCTTCTGTACAATAATCTCAATCCAGCTCATCTCCAACCTTTCTATCACCTTTATTCTTCTCCTTGGTCAGAAGTGCTTACTTTGATGCAGTTACTGAATACATCACAAGGTTAATCAGTGAACATCTAACGTTTTTTAATCCACGAATTTAAACATAAGTATCTCAAACAATATATAAAACAAGTATGTGATATGAGTAAAGAAATAAATTAGTTTTTAAAAATGCCAAATATCTACAAAAAATATTTTGTAACACTAATACATGCATGCATGTATGAGCTGTAGAGTTCTCACTCCAAACGTAGAAGATTGTACATGCAAGCCACACTTACAGGCTTGATCACAAAAATCTAGAGTGTTGCTGTTGGAGTGTTGGCTTTTGGATGAAATGTTAGCTTGAGATCCTGCTTGACCTCTGAAGTAAAGCAGAAGAATGCTTCCTACTGATTTGACCATTAATTATCCATTGATCAACATCTCAAAAACAGATTATCTCTTCACCATCAAACTCGGTTTGTGGGGGTATGTTCTGCTACAACAGCACACACATTCATTAATTGCAAACGACAACAATTGGGATACGCTGTGCCTTAAACATGTGCTATATAAACAAAATTCTTTCTTCAAACAAATATCCAGTTCAAAATATGATTATGGAAAACGGTGTCAATACATCAGTGGTGGGCAAGTTGTTGGAGGGAATCCTGAGGGATATGATGTACATGTATTTGGAAAGGCAAGGACTGGTTAGGGATAGTCAACATGGCTTTGTGCATGGGAAATCATGTTTCACAAAATTGATTGAGTTTTTTGAAGAAGTAACAAAGAGGATTGATGAGGGCAGATCAGTAGGTGTGATCCATATGGACTTCAGTAAGGCGTTCGACAAGGTTCCACATGGGAGACTGGTTAACAAGGTTAGACCTCATGGAATACAAGGAGAACTAGCCATTTGGAAAAAGAACTGGCTCAAAGGTAGAAGACAGAGGGTGGTGGTGGAGGGTTATTTTTCACACTGCTGGCCTGTGAGCAGTGGAGTGCCACAAGGATCGGTGCTGGGTCCACTACTTTTCATTGTTTAAATAAATAATTTAGATGCAAGCATAAGAAGTACAATTAGTAAGTTTGCAGATGATGCCAAAATTGGAGGTGTAGTGGACAGCGAAGAAGGTTACCTCAGATTAAAACAGAATCTTGATCAGATGGGCTAGTGGAGAAAATGAGGTCTGCAGATGCTGGAGACCAGAGCTGAAAATGTGTTGCTGGAAAAGCGCAGCAGGTCAGGCAGCATCCAAGGAGCAGGAGAATCGACGTTTCGGGCATGAGCCCTTCTTCAGGCATGAGCCCTGCTGCGCTTATCCAGCAACACATTTTCAACTCAGATGGGCTAGTGGGCTGAGAAGTGGCAGGTGGAGTTTAATTCAGATATATGCGAGGTGCTGCATTTTGTGAAAGCAAATCTTAGCAGGACTTATACACTTAATGGTAAGTATACACTAGGGATTGTTGCTGAACAAAGAGACCTTGGAGTGCAGGTTCATAGCTCCTTGAAATGGAGTCGCAGGTAGATAGGATAGTGAAGAAGG
Organism: Chiloscyllium plagiosum; assembly: GCF_004010195.1. Classification (NCBI taxonomy): domain Eukaryota; kingdom Metazoa; phylum Chordata; class Chondrichthyes; order Orectolobiformes; family Hemiscylliidae; genus Chiloscyllium; species Chiloscyllium plagiosum. The sequence goes on from NC_057719.1 coordinate 70,418,139, forward strand.
CGTTTGGTATGCTTTCCTTTATTGGTCAGAGTATTGACTACAGGAGTTGGGAGGTCATGTCGCAGCTATATAGGACATTGGTTAGGCCACTGTTAGAATATTGCATGCAATTCTGATCTGCTTCCTATCAGAAAGATGTTGTGAAACTTGAAAGGGTTCAGAAAAGATTTACAAGGATGTTGCCAGGGTTGGAGGATTTGAGCTATGGGGAGAGGTTGAATAGGCTGGGGCTGTTTTTCCTGGAGCATCGGAGGCTGAGGGGTGACCTTATAGAGGTTTATAAAATCATGACGGGCATGGATAGGATAAATAGACACTTTTCCCTGGGTGGTGGAGTCCAGAACTCAGGTTTAGTGTGAGAGGGGAAAGATATACAAGAGACCTAAGGGGCAACTTTTTCATGCAGAGGGTGGTACGTGTATATAATGAGCTGCCAGGGAAAGTGGTAGAGGCTGGTACAATTGCAACATTTAATAGGCATCTGGATGGGCATTTGAATAGGAAGAGTTTGGAGGGATATAGGCTGGGTGCTGGCAGTAGGACTAGATTGGGTTAAGATGTCTGGTCGGCATGGACATGTTGGGCTGAAGGGTCTGTTTCCATGCTGTACATCTCTATGACTGTGACTCTACATATATCTCATTAAAAACATGATACATAAATTGCACAGGCCTTCTAGAGTAGTCACTTACCCTAACTCTCATAGGAGACTGGTGCAATCCACAAGGGAATGACACAAACAGTTGTTTATACTTACTGCAGGAGCTACTATAAGATCAGTAGAATATTTGGTCCACCATGTCACCTGTTAGTATGCAATTATTGGCACCATAACACATGCGCAAATCTCTATGGAGCACAATGTAGTGGCCCACTGACAGGAACATGCATTTTTTTTCAATTAGTTTTTATCAGCAATTATGGTGAGAATTATAGAACATAGAACAATGCAGCGCAGAACAGGCCCTTCGACCCTCTATGTTGTGGTGACCAATGAACTAATCTAAATATCTCAGCATGAGGCCCAGCAATCACCTCCATAGCTTCCCACAGGGTTCTAGGGTACACCTGCTCAGGTCCTGGGGATTTATCCAGTTTTATACGTTTCAAGACATACAGCACTTCCTCCCCAGGACCTAAGCAGGTGTACCCTAGAACCCTGTGGGAAGCTATGGAGGTGATTGCTGTGCCTCATGCTGAGATATTTAGATTAGTTCATTGGTCACCGCAACATAGAGGGTCGAAGGGCCTGTTCTGCGCTGCATTGTTCTATGTTCTATAATTCTCACCATAATTGCTGATAAAAACTAATTGAAAAAAAATGCATGTTCCTGTCAGTAGGCCACTACATTGTGCTCCATAGAGATTTGCGCATTGACATTTTTCAAGATGTCACCATCTACTTCCCTACATTCTATATCTTCTAAATCCTTTTCCACAGTAAACGATGATGCAAAATACTTGTTTAGTATCTACCCCATCTCCAGTGGCTCCACACAAAGGTCACCTTGCTGATCTTTAAGGGGCACTATGCTCTCCCTAGTTTCCCTTTTGTCCTTAAATGTATTTGTAAAAACCCTACTTAACTATCTGACCAAACCTATCTTATGTCCCTTTTTGCTCTGATTTCCCTCTTCAGTTTATTCCTACTGCCTTTATACTCTTCTAAGTATTCACTCGATCTATCTTGTCGATTCCTTCTGTTTCTTAACCAAACACTCAATTTTTTCATCAGCCAGCCTTCCCTACACCTACCAGCCTTTTCTTTCATTCTGACAGGAGTATATTGTCTCTGCACTCCCGTTATCTCATTTTCCCACAAGTAGTGGGAAAGAACAGTGTCCAATCCAGGTATAAATGATCCATCAGTAGTGCCACTGAGTCCCTTCACTGGGATTAATTGGATTGATTAGATTAGATTAGATTAGATCTGGTGCTGTGAGGCAGCAGTGCTAACCACTGGTAGGACAAAAGAATACCATTCCAAATCCACCCACAGTTCATACGTACTCGATTTAACCCCTTCATTTCTGCATTAAATAACAGCAGATCTTTGACTATAAAAAACACTAAGCCAGTTGGTTCAATTGTTCTGAAAAAAGCCATGCCATTCTGTGCTGGTTCTCTTAATGTTTATCACTATTTTAAAAAATAATGATTAAATTCTTAGGTGCAATAAACAATAACATGATTGTGGGAATATCAAATGAACTCTGTTCTTACACTCAACTGTACTCAAGCCAATTGTCGCTTTTGTCAGTAAAGAACATAAGTCCAGAAGAAATAAAAGCAAGTATAGATAATATAACCCAGGCATGCTCTGCCATTCAGTGTAATCATGGCTCATTTTCTGCCTGAACTCCACTTACTCATCAAACCAAATATTCTGTAATTCAGTGAGATCAAAAATGTGTCTATTTCAGCTTTAATCATACAAAGGAGCATCCAAAACACTCTGTATGAGAATTTCAAGGATCCATAGCCCTTTGTGTGATTACATTTCTCTTCATCTCAGTCTTAAATAATTGGCTTTTTATCCAGAGTCTTGTCTGCATGTTCTAGACTCCCTCGGAACTGATTGGAGAGAATTATTTGCAACATCAGTGAGCACGTGTGGTTTGGTGCTCAGCACTTTAGTGAGAGTGAATGACAGAGATGAATCTGGACATCATGGACAAGATGAATTTGAAGAAGGTATGAAAAGAGCTAAGAATGAAATGAGAACAGGATGGAATTTTCGGGCTAGGGCTGGGCATGAGGAACCTGAGAGGACATGCCTTGTGGTGTGATAAGGAAAGCGAGGAATGTAACAAATTGTCAAACAAATCATCTCGATATGGATGCAGAAGAAACTCACGGGAGCTTTGCACTTGTTCTTGAAGGTAAGGATGGAGTGGGTAGGGGAGAAAAGGTTAAAAAATGTATTGCAGTAGAAGCTGGTTCACTTTCATATTTCAGGATGACCCTGAAATATGTGACAGTGTTTGATATGGTCCAGCCAAATCTGCAGAAATGAAGATTGTCCTGGTGAAATGACCAGTGTGAGAAAATTGCATAGGGATTTTAATGGAGTCTAAATTCCATGTTTGTCTGTGTAACAATGACCCAGAATTTGTCATCAGCAACAAAGTAAGCACGCCTGCACTGATTTTGAAGAATGCCTCTCTGTGATGTCTAATGATCCTTGTGGTGAGAAAGTTCCTGCTGTGTTATAGTGAACTGTAATCTTCTTTAAAATAGATGTCATCTTGGAGCTCTCCAAACAGCCAATCACACTGAAGTATCCTCATAAAGAGTCATCCAGCAAAAAGATGGTATCAATCAATTTTTAAACATAAAAGTTAACTAGAACAAGAAAAAGCACAGTGCATGCAGGTGAGGCGAAGGTAGAAACAGAAATCATAACAAACTTCAAACACTTTTTCTTCAAAAACATATTTTGATAGCTCATGTAATTAATTTTAACAGCAGCATTTAACAACACTCTACAATTATAAAATTATTTTTCCATTGCTCGATCCGATGTTAAAAATGTTGCTGTTAAAACCCAGTTGAACAACGTCTAAATTTTAATGGGGATTCTAATTGCAATGTGAGAGTGAAGAGCAAGTTCTTATCAAATAGATATTGTTTAGTGATTTCTGGCACTAGGGGTGATTTGGGTAGTGGCTAGGTGGAGGGCATCAGTGAGCATGAATGCCCATGAGCCACTGAGGAGGAATTATTAATGCCGGGCCCCAAAAATAGGATTTCTGAATCTGTGCTGAATTTTGAATTTGCAGTCAGATGAATATTGGTGGCAAATGCAAATAGTTTACAGTCAAAGAAAAAAATTTAGGCTGCCGTTGTATTCTGTGGTAAACCTTGGGCATTAGTATGGGGAGTAAGAGGGAAACAATTTATATAAGTTGAAAGACTAACTTGTGCAAAATGTTTGCCTTGATCTTATCAATGCAGGGTTCGAGGGGCTAAATGACCTACTCCTACCCTTAACTTGCATGTTCATTTTTGTATATTTGTATTTCCAATGTCCTCTGTGGCGTTCTGACGCTGATGTATTTAATTGATTTGACATAAATAATTACCCTACAGAACATGGCTTCTGTCAACTCAAAGACTTTTGTGAGCCAGGATAAACTCATGTCTCTTGAATAATAGTTATTGTAGCAGTACAAAAACAACACAATTGAAAATGTAATTTAATTTACAAGGTAGTTTCAGAGGTAGTACTTATTTCAATTTATCGAATTTATCATTTCTATGATAGCAAGGAATGTACTGGTCCTTTCAGTACTGTCATTGAGAATCCTCTGTGAGTTTTTAAGGTTTTTTTTCTGGTTTTAGTTTTCTGACTCCCTCTTCACTTCTATCTGGTGGTGTTCTCTAACTTGTAAGGAATGCGTTCTGCTATCAAACCAATATATTACTTATGAACAGACTCAATAGTGAAGCAAAAAGGCACTTCAAGATGTCATACTGCAGAATGGCAAAATATAGACCTGTGTGCAAGATTTCCCATATATATAGTTAGCAAAATCCCTGGTATATATTTTGTGACCTCACTTGAACTGTTGAGTGCAATTATATCAGACTGAAATACACAGATACTCCTGGAAGCCAATTACAGACAACACTGTAATCCACATCCATATGTTTTCCGGTCCATGATTTGATATGCGATCTGGGGTACACTAAAGAACAGGAGAACATTTCCGACAAAAGTAGTCTGAACAGGTCTCATATGATCACATTATTAGCACTTGGTTTTCAATTAGGCAACTATTTAATTTTGTCTTCGATCAAAATCATATAAGCACCTCACTTTGTTTATTTGTTCTCAGTTTTTGGGCATCACCAGTGAAGCCATCTTGTTCATCCATATGTAAGTACCCAGAAAAGCTATAGTGGATCATGATACTATTAATACAGTATATGCATTATCAAAACAAAGTTACAATTTTAAGGAAGATTGAGCTTTATTCATATGCACATGCTTGGGATAGTATGTTATGTAACATACTAAGGCTGTTTAAACTAATCTTATTTTAGAAGCATTTAGATTCCATGAATTCAGTGGAATTTCAATTTTGTTGGCAAGTACTTCTGAAATCAGGAAAAGAAAAATTACATGAGCAGTTTCAGAGGATCTTCCATGCTCATTGTGAATTAGAGAAGATGATGTTTTGTAATGATAGAAACATTGGACTGAAACCTCCATTTTCTTTTTAGCAAAGGGTCAATTTTGTTAAGATTCACAGAATGTTTCTCTCTGCTAGGTGTTGAGAGATTTCTTGTCATATCATCCTAAACTCATCTCATTAACTACCTACCATATCCCTATGGTGTCCCCTTCATCTGATGCTAGCTGAATACTAACATTTTGGAAGAAATTGCCACTCACTGGTTATTCTGGAGCAGACAAGCATCACTGGTGCTCACACTAAGTATAAAGTGCAGTGTGTATCCAAACAGGCTTGCATGGCCCCTGAGACTTTCCTGGGATGTGGTAGACAAAGAAAATTTGGTCGCTTATTCCTGATGAAGGGCTTTTGCCTGAAACGTCGATTTTTCTAACTCCTCGGATGCTACCTGACCTGCTGTGCTTTTCCAGCACCACTCTAATCTTGACAAAGAAAATTTGGTGCCATGCCTTGCCACAAGGTACATGAGCAGAAATTGTTGGAGTAACTCAACGGGTCTGGCAGCAGCTGTAGACAGAAAATCAGAGTTAATGTTCCAATTTCAGTGACTCAGAAGGGGTTACTGGACTCAAAACATTGATTCTGCTTCTGTCTCTACAATGTTATCAGACCTGCTGAATTTCTTCAACACTTTCTTTTTGTGTTTCAGATTGTTAGCATCCATAGCTTTTAGTTTTTCTCATTGCAAACAAGCATGTCCTGGTGAGTGGAGTGTTAGAGAGGAGGGATGTCCCCTTTCCCCTGAAAGCCACATCATTAAACCCTACCTGGTAAAAACAATGACTGCAGATGCTGGAAACCAGATTCTGGATTAGTGGTGCTGGAAGAGCACAGCAGTTCAGGCAGCATCCAAGGAGCTTTGAAATCAACGTTTTGGGCAAAAGCCCTTCATCAGGAATAAAGGCAGTGAGCCTGGAGCGTGGAGAGATAAGCTAGAGGAGGGTGGGGGTGGGGAGAAAGTAGCATAGAGACAATGGGAGAGTGGGGGAGGGGATGAAGATGATAGGTCAGGGAGGAGAGAGTGGAGTGGATAGGTGGAAAAGGAGATAGGCAGGTAGGACAACTCCGGACAAGTCATGGGGACAGTGCTGAGCTGGAAGTTTAGAACTAGGGTGAGGTGGGGGATGGGGAAATGAGGAAACTGTTGAAGTCCACATTGATGCCCTGGGGTTGAAGTGTTCCAAGGAGGAAG